>NC_035448.2:115352429-115652429 GCF_002127325.2 Helianthus annuus | reverse complement strand
TCACACAAGCTCTAAGCATATCCTCCAGTGTCTGGATTGTTCTTTCAGATTGACCATCCGTTTGCGGATGATAAGCTGTGCTCAAATTGAGTTGAGACCCCATAGCAGATTGCATGGTTCTCCAAAAATGAGAAGTGAAACGAGCATCTCTGTCAGAAATGATGTTCAAAGGAACACCATGTCGTGCTACAATTTCATCCACGTAGATTTGAGCAAGTTTGTCAGCCGAAAAATCCTCACGGATTGGCAAGAAATGCGCTGACTTTGTAAGACGATCAACGACTACCCAGATGGCATCGTGACCTTTCTTTGTGCGCGGGAGTCTGGTAATGAGATCCATAGTAATGTTTTCCCATTTCCAAACTGGGATCTCTGGTTGCTCCAATAAACCAGAAGGACGCTGGTGCTCAGCCTTAACTTTAAGACAAGTAAGGCATTTTGATACATATAAGGCAATGTCTTTCTTCATACCAGGCCACCAATACTGAATACGAAGATCCTTATACATCTTATCTCAGCCAGGATGAATAGAATAACGAGACTTATGGGCTTCATCCATAAGCAAGGTACGAAGATTATCTTGGCTTGGGACCCACAAACGGTCCATGAAGTAATACGATCCATTGTCCTTTAGCTCTAGAGCAGGAGTTATGTGATAAGGAAATTCCTTATCCATTAAACCTTGTGAAACACAAGCTTGTTGAGCCTGAGAAATACGTGCTTGGATGTCGGTTTGAATAACAGATTGGACACGTACACAATGAAGCTTAGTACGTTCCTTGCGACTTAAAGCATCGGCTACGACATTCGCCTTACCAGGATGGTAGCGAATCTCGCAGTCATAGTCGTTTAGAAGTTCAACCCAACGTCGTTGTCTCATGTTGAGTTCTTTCTGCTTGAAGATATGCTGAAGACTTTTGTGGTCTGTGAAAACCACACATTTTGTACCGTACAAATAGTGTCTCCAGATTTTGAGAGCGAAGACAACTGCACCCAACTCCAGATCATGAGTGGTGTAGTTCTTCTCATGAATCTTTAACTGCCTTGATGCGTATGCTATGACTTTGTTTCTTTGCATCAGGACGCAGCCAAGGCCTAATTTAGATGCGTCGCAATAAACGACGAAATCATCATTACCCTCAGGCAATGTTAGGATAGGCGCGTCGCAAAGCTTTTGTTTCAAGGTTAGAAACGCTTCCTCTTGTTTGACTCCCCAATCAAATGGCTTGTTCTTCTGAGTTAGAGCAGTTAGAGGAACTGCGATCTTCGAGAAGTTCTCAATGAAGCGGCGGTAATAACCCGCTAGACCAAGAAAAGAACGAACTTCAGTAGGAGTAGTAGGTGTATCCCAATCCTTAATCGCGCTGATCTTGGAGGGATCTACATGAATACCTTGTTCGTTGACAATATGCCCTAAGAATTGAACTTCTTTAAGCCAGAATTCACACTTGGAGAATTTGGCGAAGAGTTGCTCTTTCTTTAGGAGTTCCAGAGTAAGACGAAGATGTTGCTCATGTTCAGCTCGCGTCTTAGAATATATCAAAATGTCATCAATAAAAACGATGATGAACTTATCTAGTAAGGTTTGCAGACCCTATTCATTAAGTCCATGAAAACAGCAGGAGCATTAGTCAAACCGAATGGCATGACTGTGAACTCATAATGTCCATAACGAGTACGGAACGCTGTCTTGGGAATGTCTTCTTCATGTACACGAAGCTGATGATATCCAGATCGTAGGTCGATTTTTGAAAAATAAGAAGCGCCTTGCAATTGATCAAAGAGATCATCAATGCGAGGTAGGGGATATCGATTCTTGATGGTAAGCTTGTTAAGCTCGCGATAATCGATACACATCCTAAAAGATCCATCCTTCTTCTTTACAAAAAGAACGGGAGCACCCCAAGGTGAAAAGCTAGGACGGATAAAACCTTTGTCGGAGAGCTCCTGAAGCTGTTTAGATAATTCTTGCATCTCAGACGGTGCAAGACGGTATGGAGCTCTGGCAATGGGATTTGCACCAGGTACGAGATCAATACGAAACTCGACTTGGCGTGCTGGAGGTAGACCAGGTAAGTCTTCAGGGAATACTTCGGAATAATCCCGAACGACAGGAATATCTGAAATAGTCTTACCCTTGCCTTTATCTGCTGTAACATGTGCTAGGAAAGCCACATAGTGCTTTCGCACTTCCGTGCTTTAAAACAAGACATAAGTTTGAGACCACCGGCAGGCTTCTCACCACGAACCTGTAGGATCTCGCCTGTAGACAGCGGCACACGAACAATCTTCTCAGAACAAACTATCTCTGCGCGATGCTTGGATAACCAATCCATTCCCACTATAACGTCGAAGCTTCCAAGTTGCATTGGCGTGAGGTCAATAGGAAAAATATGGTCGTTAAGATTCAACTGGCAGTTGCGCAGAACAGAATTTAGAACGATGGGTTCACCACTGGCAACCTCTACTGTCAAAGGTTTACCTAGTTTCGTTCTAGACACGCGAAGCATTGTCTCAAAAGACAATGACACAAAGCTCTTGTCGGCACCCGAATCAAAAAGAACAGATGCTGGCTGATTATTAATAAAGAACGTACCGTTCACCACCTCGTTGTCTGCTTGTGCTTCTTGTGCATTCATGTTAAAGACTCGACCTCGAGCCGGTGCCGGATTCTGGTTTGCATTCTGGTTCTGGTTGACTAGTCTTGGACACCGATTTCTGTAGTGGGTCAGATCCCCACAATTATAACATGCACCTGGTGGGTAGTTTGGTCGTGCAGCCTGACCCTGTTGCTGAGCAACTTGTTGAGCAGGGTTCTGAATTGCGCGATTCTGAGCAAACCGACAAACATCGGCAAGATGACCCGACTTCCCACAGTTTGTACAGAAACGACACTGATGTTGTGGCTGATGGTGACTGTTGCATTGATTGCAAAAGGGTGCACTCCCTGAATAGGGCTTCTTTGCTGGAGGCTGGTTGGGAGCTGCCTGGTTTGCTTGGGCAGTGACAGCATAGTTTTGGGAAGCCTTACGCTTCCTTGAACCCTTTGAGGAACCAGAATCCTTTCCCTTCTTGTTCTGACCTTTCTTGCTATCTTCCTTGTCAGCCGACTGCTTCTTGCCCTTGTTACCCTTCCTGTGCAATTTATTCTTTCGAATCTGCGACTCAGTCAGTGTCGCTGATAACTCGATTGCCTGACGGAGTGTGGTAGGGTTGCTACCAGTAAGGATGTCTTGTACTGAGTCAGGTAGGCCGTCGATGTACCTTTCGATGGCCTTATCGAGTGGGGTAACCATAGTCGGGCAAAGAAGACTCAACCCCTCAAACCTATCCGTATAAGCCCTGTGCTCGCCACTATCTTGCTTCAGAACATCAAATTCTTTCTCCAACGCTCGTTGTTTATGACGAGGACAAAATTCCCTCATCATAAGAGCTCTCAGTTCAGCCCATGTCTGAGCTAGAGCAACTTCTGCACCTTGATCTCTCATAACCCCATTCCACCATGTAAGAGCCCTCTTCTGAAACACGCTTGAAGAAAACTCGACCTTGCGATTGTCAGGACACTGCACATGACGGAAAGTGTTCTCGATGCTTTCGAACCACTGAAGAAGCCCAGTTGCTCCCTCAGAACCACTAAACTTGACTGGCTTAGCCGAGTTAAAATCCTTGTATTTGCATGTACCATTGTTGTTGTTATTGGCCTGGTTCCATTGAGCAAAGAGATTTGGGAATTGAGCAGCCATCTGCTGCGCAATAATCTCCGCCAGCTCGGCAGTAGCTATCTGGTTGTCGCGTCGAGGAGGCATTCTAGAAGAGAAAAACATGAAATGAAACGAGTGAGATGATTGGATGAAGAGAATGAGATGAAGCAAAATCAACAAAAGCAAAGATGGCGGTTATGCATCGCAAAGAAAATAAGCGACATGAAATGTCTAGTCAAAGTAAATGGGTCAAAATTAGTGTATCGCGAAGACATGCTCGCCTATAAGTGAACACTCACCCCAAGAGTTCCCAGGTAAGAGTGACTGGTCCGATTATGTGGATTTGTACGAACACTCTAGCCTTAGACAGAAAACCCAGGGTACAGGCATTCACTCTTCCAGTTCGCACGTGTTCACACTATTAACCCAAAACTTTGACGGGATTTTTGAAATCCAAAGAGGTTCAAAACCATATAACAGAGGGTTCAAAACCTTATAACAGAGGGTTCAAAACCTTATAACAGAGGGTTCAAAACCTAGTAATCAATCATCCTAGAACAGATGATTAATTTTCAAAGCGGATTCGGAACCGAAGTTCCCGTTGTGGTTATCACCTAAGGATAGGTGATGTGCATGTTTTAAACTCTAAACACAAGATAGCTTGTGTTAGGGTCCTAGAAAGTTATAGTCTAGGTCAAAGCATTACTAATAACCTAATTCCCTATAACCATTGGCTCTGATACCAACTCTTCTGTCACACCCCGACCGCGTATAACATGCAACCGCGGCGGAAAACGTCGGGGAGTGTTGTGAACAGAATTAATTTGTTTCATAACCATGGCATACAAAGTTGTATTTTATTTATAAACAAGAGTAGTACATTGTTTCAAAACAAGAAATACCAAGTTCATAACATATTTATACTAGCCTATCTTCATTGTTAGGCTCTAAGGCACAGGTCCGCCCTAGTGTCGTGTTCATCGTCCTATGGAACAGCTCCTGAAAACACATGTGAAAGTAGGTACGTCAGCATAAAAATGCATGTGAGATACATAGGTTTTGTGAAAATGGGATTCATGACTTGAGTTTAAAGAATGCTTAATAACAGTCAGTCATGAACCTTGTAATTTGTCTTGCTTTGTAAACCATTTGAAAAACGATAACATCAAATGATATGTATAGATAAGTGCAAGGTTAAACGAATAACCAAGTAAAATGAGTTGAATATGATAAGTTGTTTGTGAAAATAATGTCTTGTGAAGAATATGTTATTTATGTAAAATGTAATGTGTCTAAACTGAAATGACTTAGATAACGCCACGATATGTAATATTATACAAACATTTATATATAGGAAGTACCAGCGGCGTATCCACCATGTTTGTATCATATTACATACGCCACGTTACTTAAATCATTTACCCAAACCAATCCATCATGTAAATTGTTCATGTGTAAACCAAATGTCAAGTGTTATTGTGTAAACCATGTCAAATGTTTTATGTTCAAATGTAAGCCACCAAATGTGTATGTCAATGTCAACGTGTTTATGTTCAATGTAAATCATGTAATGTGCATCCCAAAATGTATCATGTATGGTAAGCGAAATGTATCAACTTAAACCATATGTAAAATGCACAAAACAAGTCGTTGAAGTAACACGTGGTTTAAATCAACGTTATGTTCTGTGGAAAAATGCATGCTGTATTGATATTAACATTTATGCGGTATTGTAAACTATGCATACATCCAAGCCTTGAGACTGCGGCGATAAACCCTTAAACAAATTAAAGGTTTATCTAAGTTATGTATATCGAATTCGGTCATTCCTTCCAGTCCTATCAAACCCAGGACTTCAGGAATGGGAGTTGTCAATTCCTATGGTACCACTACCTACTAACGAACGGCGTAGCTAATGTTAATGAATGTATTGTCCCATGTTTAAACAAACCAAATGTCATAACAAAATGAAGGCATGTGATGTAAACAATTGTACTAAGTATGCTAAGTAAACATACGAAGCAGAAATGTTCATGTAAATCGATGTGTCCATATGCTGAGTAAACATATGCAACAGAAATGTTCATGTAAATCAATGTGTCCATATGCTGAGTAAACATATGCAACAGAAATGTTCATGTAAATCAATGTGTCCATATGCTGAGTAAACATATGCAACAGAAATGTTATGTAAATCAATGCACTAAGTACGCACACAATGGGCATACATAGCATAAAATGTAATGAAATCGTGTACTATAATGTACTAACAACATAGCAGGCATATGATGTGAAAACATGGAAAGCATGAATGTAACAGATAGGCACATGTGTTTCACCCCAAAACAGTTTGGAAAACAGTAAAAGAGGGGTTCAATGTACTCACCTGAGATTGCTTTGAGTTCCTTGTATAATAACCAGATAGTGCTAAAGATCACGGAATATCAACGGCACCTAATAGGTAGCTTATGTTAATATACCGGACCAAATCGGAAGGATCGGACAGTACGCGGGTTCGAAAACCAAACGAGTATGGAGACTCGTGTAATATGGTTTAACAAAGCCTGCATACTAAAATGAAACTTAACCTAAGTGCTTACGGTCCATCACGACCCGTTGAGGTAGCTTATGCCACCCTAACGCGTCGTTCGCGTAGAACGCGTTTGGAACGCCTAACATCGTGACCACAAGGTATAACCTCGGAAGGTTATAGCTATGGTCACCTAATGTGTTTGGTCGGATCCTAAAGATCGACCAAATGGGTCGGGTTCGAAAGTATAAGCGATGGTTTAGATCGCTTACCTTACGACCCTATATAAGCACTATACTAAACGTGACGAGCTAAGCATGTTAGAACATGCTTAACTAAGTTTAGAAAACAGCTTTGGCATCAAAACAAACAGCTTTGATGCTCACGAGTAGTTTGGTTACAAAATACGCAAGAATGCGCATTTTGGCCGAAACTACGACTCGTCACTGAGCCTAGATAACGGGGTAATCAGTAGGTATGGTCACTATGGACCATAACCATCGTGATCACGCTCACGTCATGAAGTTCCATGAACTTCGCATCGACCATAAGTTGGTCAATGCAGAAAGTCAACAAAACGTTGACTTTCGGACTCGAAAAGCGAATAAAAGAGCGAAAGAAGACTTACGGAGGGTCCCCGAGTGCTAATCTAGATCAAATAGCTCAGGTATGAAACAATGGTTCCAACTTAGAGCTTTAGATCTTATTCTTGTGGGTTTTTACACAAAAGGGGGGGGGTATTTATAGGAAAAGTGGAACCGTTAGGATCGTTTATCGAATATCGTGCCGCGATCTCGAGCGTACACTTGTCAAATTCTTGTGGTAAGTCAGATATTGGCTCTTGGCTCTTAATAGGGTGAAAGGGCATCGCCCTTTGATCGAACGAAAGGCCAAACTGCATTAAATGCAGAATATTTTCTGTCAGACACCCTCACGCGGCCCGCCTCAACATGCAGGCAGAACTCACGCGGGCCGCCTGGCCCCTTCTGATCTGCACCAAATTTCAGAAATTACAGTTTTGGTCCCTGTTGCGTGTTTAAGCCATTTCCGACACTTTTAAGGCCCGTAAAGCCAACTTTAAGGCCCTAAAATGATGCCTAAACATTGTGGACATGAAACATGCTCAAAAATGTTCCGGATGTTGGTTCGTTTGGCCGTACGATCGCGATGTTCGCTTAATTACGACGGAATGCGCATAAGCGCGACAGACGATCCAAATGACGCGACGAATGGATTTTTCTCATGCTAAACACTAAGGCATAATATAAGGATGCTTACATAAATTTTTGGATGTCCGGATGTATTCAGAACGTAAGTTATGCGCAAAAGTGCAAACTTATGCACTTTTTGACACTTTTAGTCCCTGAATGATCCAAAAGTTTGTTTTAGCATACCAAACCTTTCAAAGCCTATTTCTAAGCTATGTAAAGGATATTTATGGTATGTTTAACTTATGGACATGTTCCGGAATGTTCGTTACAGTTCAAATTGGCATACTTTCGCAGTTTGTCAAGTTTAGTCCCTGTAAGCGAATTAACTTGTTTTTGCTATACCAAAGCCTTCAAAACTTATTTCTAAGTTATGTAAAGATTATTTAAGGTATGTTGAGTATATGTTGATGTTCCGGAGTATTTGTCGCATTAAACTGAGCACGTTTAAGCACCAGTTAGCGTATAACTCTCCAGAAAGCGATGTAGAGTTTGAAATTGAACAAAAGTCAAAACATGAAAAATGTAAAACACAATCAAACAATCATTGGGATAAAATAACATTGTTTTATTGATAATTGAACTGTTCATGATGGTTACAGGCACAAATGTTACAAGAAAGGTGTGAAGAACTTGTTGCACATGAAGGCCTTTATATAGTGTTCATAAGGCTCTAGATTGTTGACAACCAAGTCTACCCATGCTCATTGATCATCAACAAGTGTCTCTAAGGGCCCTAAAGCATGTAGGGGGCGCCCATGCTGCTACATTAATGGAACTAAGTCGGTTTGGAGTGAAAAGGCAAGCATGGAGCAAAAAGAAACGACCTGAGAGGCCCTCGCGTGACGCGAAGGACCCCCCCCTTGGGCCTCGCGTCGCGCGACCCCCTTCTACACAAGATCTACACTTTCTGATTTTTGCGATTTGATCCTTGGCTCTTCAAACACTGATTGGCCATCAGTTTCTTGCATATTGAGCCTTAAAAATTGATGTTTAGGGGCTTCAAGACTTATACCCATTTCGTTAAGTCCCCGGTTAACTTTATTGTTACCCGAAAAGTCCTAACTTTCAACGTTGACGTTTTAATCCCTTGCATACGAATTTGATCACAACTTGCTCATACGATAAAGAAACTTTATGAAATTTTTGTCGAGTATTCTAGTGAGCATAATTAACCGTTACAAAGCTCCGGGTTTGTCAAAAGGTCACTCAGAGGTATAACTTAAACATGTTGACACATTTGACCCCTGTAGTTTGTAATTCCTCACTTTCTTCCACATTTCGTTCCGTACGATCCATGATTCATTCGTTTGAAGGTACGAGCATTATTTAGGGTTAATGTACGATATAATTATCCCTTGTTGACATTTTTAACCCTCGAATTTGCATACTTTCAATGTTTGTCAATTTTAGTCCTTTATTTAGTATTTAACACCACGTGTAAACCTAAGACACGTGTCAATACATTATTGGACGCAAAATTTCGATGTGTTACATCCTCACCCACTTAAAAGAAATCTCGACCTCGAGATTTATTGAAATAAATGAGGGTACTTTTCTTTCATCGTGGACTCTACCTCCCACGTGTATTCGGGACCCCTACGGGCATCCCATTTTACCTTTACAATCGGTATATACTTCCTACGAAGTTTCTTAACCTGTCGATCCTCGATCGACACAGGTCTTTCAACGAACTTTAAGCTCTCATCGATGTGTACATCTGTATGCGGTATAACCAGTGATTCGTCAGCGAAACACTTCTTTAGGTTACAGATGTGGAACACATTGTGGATACCACTGAGCTCTTCTGGTAAGTTTAATTTGTATGCAACCGATCCGACACGTTCGATTACCTCGAAAGGTCCAATATATCTCGGGCTTAGTTTGCCTTTCTTACCGAATCACATCACCCCCTTCCAGGGTGATACCTTAAGCAAAACCTTGTCGCCTACTTCGAAATTGAAAGGCTTACGCTTCAAATCTGCGTAGCTTTTCTGCCTGTCTCGGGCAGCTTTCAATCGATCGCGAATTTGGACAATCTTGTCCATTGTTTCAAATATAATATCAGGTCCTATCATTTGGACATCTCCAACTTCTGCCCAACAAACGGGCGTTCTACACTTTCTACCATATAAAGCTTGAAAAGGTGCGGCCTTAATGCTGGTATGGTAGCTGTTGTTATAGGAGAATTCGACCAATGGTAGGTGGTTATCCCAGCTACCACCTAAGTCGATCGCACATGCACGAAGCATGTCTTCTAACGTTTGGATTGTACGCTCACTCTGTCCATCTGTCTGAGGGTGGTAAGCCGTACTGAAATTCAAACGTGAACCCAAAGATTGTTGGAAGCTTCTCCAAAAGTGTGATGTGTATCTGGTATCTCTATCAGAGATAATAGACACAGGCACGCCATAAAGGGCTACAATCTTGTCTACAAACAACTGGGCTAATATATCGGAGCTATGAGTCTCCTTTATGGGTAGGAAATGTGCTGACTTGGTCAGTCTATCAACTATTACCCATATTGTATCGTTTCCCTTCTTTGTCTTTGGTAATTTGGTGATGAAATCCATCGTCACCATTTCCCATTTCCACTCGGGAAGTTTAGGCTGTTGTAGCAAGCCTGACGGTTTTTGATGTTCAGCCTTTACTTGCACACAAGTCAAACATTTTGCTACATAGGTGGCTATAGACTTCTTCAAGCCTATCCACCAGAAATTTGCCTTCAAATCCTGGTACATTTTATTAGCACCAGGATGAACGGAATATCGGGAACTATGGGCTTCCTAAAGAATAACGTCACGAAGACCTCCGTAAACAGGAACCCATATCCTTCCATTCAATCTCAGAATTCCGTCTTTGCCATAAGATAACTGCTCTTCCGTTACCCCTAGCTTTTCGTTTGGATAGTTAGCTTCTAACACAGCTTCTTTCTGTGCAGCTAACAATCGTTCATTCAGACTGTTCTTGATTTCAATGCTCTTGGCATTGATCCTTATTGGTTTCACTCTTTCTTTTCTGCTCAAGGCATCTGCGACTACGTTGGCCTTGCCTGGATGGTATCTTATTTCACAGTCATAGTCATTCAGAGTTTCCATCCAACGTCGCTGCCTCATATTCAGATCTTTCTGATTGAACAGATGCTGAAGGCTTTTGTGATCAGAATAGATCACAAATCTAATGCCATAAAGGTAATGCCTCCAAAGCTTTAGTGCAAATATAACGGCACCCAACTCCAAGTCATGGGTGGTGTAGTTCTTTTCATGCACTTTCAATTGTCGCGAAGCATAGGCAATCACCTTGCCCCTCTGCATAAGCACACAACCCATACCGGTGTGCGATGCATCGCAATATACGACAAATTCTTCCATTTCGTCTGGCAATGTCAACACTGGAGCATTGCTCAGCTTTTGTTTGAGGATATCAAAAGCTTCTTGCTGCTTAGGGCCCCAATTAAACTTTATACTCTTCCTAGTTAAAGAAGTTAGGGGTGCAGCAATTCTTGAGAAATTTTCGATGAAGCGTCTGTACTATCCTGCTAGACCTAGGAAACTACGGATCTCCGTAGGCGTCTTCGGCTCCTGCCAGTTCATGACGGCTTCAACTTTGGCGGGATCCACCTGGATACCACGCTCGCTGACTACATGTCCAAGGAACTGGACTTCTCGTAGCCAAAAGTCACATTTAGAGAACTTGGCATAAAGCTTCTCTAGATGAAGCAGTTTAAGAATACATCGAAGATGCTTTTCGTGGTCAGCTTGACTCTTCGAGTAGATAAGGATGTCATCGATGAAGACAATGACAAATTTATCCAAATAAGGCTTGCATACGCGATTCATGAGATCCATGAATGCGGCAGGTGCATTAGTGAGCCCAAAAGGCATCACTAGGAACTCGAAGTGACCATATCGAGTCCTAAACGCAGTTTTGTGCACATCTTCATCCTTGACCTTCAATTGATGGTACCCTGACCGTAGGTCAATCTTGGAGAAATAGCTCGCTCCCTGCAACTGATCGAACAGATCGTCGATCCTAGGCAAAGGATACCTATTCTTGATTGTAACTTTATTCAGCTCACGGTAATCAATGCATAGACGCATCGAACCATCTTTCTTCTTGACGAACAGGATTGGTGCTCCCCAAGGAGATGAACTTTGTCTAATAAAACCTTTGGCTAGCAGATCATCTAGCTGCGTCCTCAATTCTTTCATTTCCGTGGGTGCCAATCTATAGGGCGCTCTTGCGATAGGCGCGGCTCCTGGAATGATGTCGATACTGAATTCCACTTGCCTGTCTGGTGGCAAACCAGGCAGTTCCTCTGGAAAAACTTCAGGATAGTCAGAGATGACTGGGATGTCTTCAATTCTGGGTATCTCCTCACCGATAGTCACCTGTGCCATATAAATGACACATCCTTTCTTCAAACATCTGGATGCCTTTAACATAGATACATGTGCAGGCAATCCATGTCGAGTATCTCCTTGGATGGTAAGTGGTTCCCCAGACGGAGTCTTGATTACCACTTGCTTCTGGTTGCACACGATTTGGGCTTGGTTATGCGATAACCAATCCATACCCAATACTACGTCGAAACCAGCTAATTTAAAGGGCAATAGGGATAAAGGAAATGAGTGATTCCTAATGGATATAACACATCCATCTAAAATAGTTGAGACTGTTCCCATAGTCCCATCAGCTAGCTTTACTTTGTATTTTACATTTAAGGTTTTAACAGGCAATTTTAATAACTCGCAGAACTTATCATCCACAAAGGATTTATCTGCTCCAGAATCAAATAAGACTCTTGCGAAAACATCACTGATAAGGAACGTACCGGTTATGACGTTGTCGTTCTGGATAGCCTCTTTAACATCCAGCTGAAAGACCCTCGCATTGGTCTTTTTCCCTTCTTCAGCCTTCTTCACTATCTTCGGGCAGTTAGTCTTGATGTGCCCTTTCTCGTTGCAACTATAGCAAGTTGCATCCTTGAGTTTCTTGCACTCAAGAGTCCTATGCTCAGAGGACTTGCATATCCCACAGGCCTTTGGCTGGGATTTCTTTTCAAATCTGCACCTTCCGAAGTGGTGCTTCTGACAAACCTTGCACAAAGGCTTATCGCCCGACTGTCGATCATTCTTCTTACTCTCTGACCCCCTCTTGTGGTCACGATTGCCCCGATGCTTCTTGCTGGATCTACGTGAATCATCATCTTCATGTTTCCTCTTCTCACTATCAGCATTTCTCAACGATCTCTGTCTCACTGCATCCAGTGTGAGAGACAGAGATATATCTGCCACGGATCTGAAGGTAGCAGGCCTAGAAGCCTTCACGCTAGCTTTTATTTCTGGGGCCAAACCCCCAATGAAGCGCGCAATCCGTTTGGGTTCCGGTGTTACAAGATACGGAACCAATCTCGACAGAGTGTTGAAAGTCGTGAGATATGCCTGGCAATCCAGGTTCTTCATGACCAACGATAAGAAATCAGACTCGATCTTTTCAACCTCGTGCTGGGGGCAGTAATTTTCCTTGATGAGAGCGATAAATTCCTCCCACGTCATGCTATACAGAACAGCCTTCCCAGAGGCTTGAACCAGAGATCTCCACCACGCTAGGGCTTCACCCTTGAACGACTAGGAAACAAACTTCACCACATCTCTCTCAGCACACCCACTGATGTCCACAACAGTGTCCATTTCGTCTAACCAGGTCATGCAATCTACAGCGCCCTTTTCCCCAGTGAAATCTCGGGGTTTGCAAGATACGAAATACTTATACGTGCAACCCCTGGCGCGAGGCGCATCTTCGACCACTTTCTTCTTAGGGTGGACGCTATTCTCATTGGATGAGTGTCTATCGTCGTCCTTCTTAGGCTTAGACGGAGTCGAGGGTGGTTTGCTGTGAGATTTAGAGTGGGTTTTTGGCTTTGAGTGTGGTGTAGATAGGGTTCTGCTTCGGGACTCGGTGTATTCTTCGTACTGTCGATCCAAGGCTGCCTTAACAGCGTTGTCTACCAAAGTTTTCAATTCAGCGCCCGTTAAATGAATTTGGGCGTTGTCATTTTCATCTTCCTTGGATTGACTATTAACTCTACTTGGTTCAGCCATTGTAACTCGAATCTGCTACAGAAGATAATTACAAAGTTTTATTTAGGAGTTTATTATGGAATTGTCTTTTATGGCAATTCATTAACCATGGTAAACATAGACCATATTTGGTTAATTTCTTACTCACTTTTATTAGGATTTGAATATAACTTATCCTATTTACAAACAATATAGTTAGTGGCACAAAGCCTAGTCACAAGGACGTTTTATAATATAAGCCGGGATTACAGAGAATCAAGGCATGAAGGTTTGAACTGTAGTCCTTTTACCCTTTGCGACAGGTAGTCATAGACTACATCTATCTTTTGTCTTATATGACAATAAGTATGGCCCGTGGGCACTACATCACTAATGGATGTTTGATAAATGATCATCTTTATTGACGATTTAGCCCATGATTTATAAATCATTAATTTGGGCTTTGAAATCCTTAGGAGGATTCATATATAAGAATGACGCGTGCGATTTTAACGAATCACATCTGTCAAGAACGTTAACATGTTTACAGAGGTTAACTGGAATCTGAATCTATTAACTAAGTCTTACCATCTTGGCCGGGTCTTATAATGACACCAGGCTAGGTTTCACTATTAAGATTCTTTATTTAGGCAGATTAATTTGAAAAGGAATGATTTTTGATTCATTTCATATAACAATGTATATAATAACAAGAATGAAATTTTTATAACATAACTTTCCATTAATCATAATAATGATTACATACTGCCCTAAACGGGATTTTTAATAGACAATTACCTACGCAGAGGTTTACAGAAAACAAGTCCACGCAGGGACCAAATACAAGGATAGATGTCCGCATAGGGACAAAAATATAAGTCCACGCAGGGACTGAAATGCAATTGTCCACGCAGGGACTAAACACGATAAATGTCCACGTAGGGACTAAAAGATAAGTCCACGTAGGGACTGAAATGTAATAGTAAATACTATAGTATATAAAGAGACTAATGATCTCGTTTCTTCCTCCCTTTTAGTAGGTTTGCTAGGCCTTTAAGGAATCTACGATTACTTTTACGTTCTTGCTCAAAGTGTCGTTCCACTCGGTTTAGACGGTGGAGGATTTCTTCTTGCTCCGGTGGAGAAAAACGTGGCTGCTGCGACGGTTGCTAAACCGGAGGTCTAGGAGGTACTGGATACCCAGGAGCTGAGTAATCTGGTCCCCAAAGGTTTCCATAAGGTCTGTCGGGATGGAGGGCATTGTAATTAGCCGCTACCACGTATGGGTCCGCATCATAATTATAGTTGTAGTGCGTGTGAGTCGGCTGCTCAAACGGGTTGTACGCGGTGGAACCGGCGTATGCTGGTATAGGGTTATCGTATCCAAATGGTGGCGGAGGTGGTGCAACTGGTGCAGAATTCACCTTTGCAGGGTGACCAGAAGGTTCCCCTAATTGTGGTTCTTCAGGCACTGGCGGAAAGTGACTTGCACTCGAGTGGCGAGGGGTGCTAAAGTGGAATTCCCCTCCTCGGGTGGACATCCGCGCGCCTGATCGCCTACACCTTGGCGGATCAGGAGGTGCTTGCTGAACTGGTGGCGGTGGAGGCGGTGGCGTAACTGCCACGAAACGCGAATCCTCGGAGGGATCCTGTTGCTGCTGCTGCTCATGAGGTGAGAAGTGGTGAGAAGGTGTGAAGTACCAATCACACTGGTTAAACCTCGCCTGGTAACTGTCGGGACCTTGATAGGGTGTTCCATGAAAGGATGACCCATCAGAGATCTCGATTGGATGGTTGGGAGTACCTCTTGCAGGTTCTATGGGATCCGTGTCTTCATCCATATCTACCGCATTATCTTCGGAGAAATGGTCTTTAGGTCCTAAAGGGTTATAACCTATTGGTTCTTGGACATAATCAGCCGGATTAAATCGGCCTTGAAAGAAAGGAGTAGGATCGCCATAGGAACGGTGCGATGCAGATCGCTGGAGAGGTATAAACGAAGGTTGAGGGTTACTGGGATTGTTTTCCGAATCTGGTCCAAAAGAGTGACGGTATGAAGGTGTCGAACTGTGTGAGGTAGACCGTCTTGCCGTCTCAAAGAGGTTTCTTCTACGTCTCTGAGGTTCTTCGCTCCTCGTGCTGGAAGGAGCTCGCATGTTCGAAGGTCCGGCCTCGTGATCATTATGAGTAGTGATCGGCCCTTTGCCTCTTCCTCCTCTTCTAATTGCTGGTGGCATAATTCCTGCTTAACAATTCTTTAAATCATAATAAACTATAAAAGACAAACTGGAATAACCATTCGAATTTGTCCTATGTTCTTGTCTAGACTCAAGTACGTGCAATTGTGTCATTGAGATTAAACACATAAGGATAATGTTTAATTCACTCAACGTTGGCTCTGATACCAACCTGTCATACCCCGATTTCCACGTGTATCACCGGTGGGCCCGGTGGGGGATTACCGTGACGTAGTTGGCAACAATATAGTCAAACCACACAATATATGAATGCACAGCGGAAGCATAAAGATAAATTATATTTCAACCACTGATTGTAATATCCAAGTATCACGAGTAGTCGAAACAAATCCACAGGTGATCAAAATAAAATATAAAATATTGTTCAACATATATTGGCATCCCAAGCTTGCGAGACTCTAATGATGCTAAGGAGTGGCCAGCCTATTACGAGTAGAACCTGCATTAATTTTTTTGGGGAAAATACGTCAGTTTACACTGGTAAATACATTCAACCGACACTTTTGAAAAATGTTTAATAAAATTGATTTGAATGCACATGGCACAAACTCTTTATAACTTGGGATAATTTATAATTAAATCTTGTAAAAGAATTACATGTTCACTATGCGTTCGGTCGCCCGGGTCGTGTCGGGTTTAAGGTTAATAGACACACCACATAGCATAAAACCGCGGCGGGAAAACCAACGGCTATACCTTTATAATTAAGGACACATTGTCAGGTGTACGCCTACACCCGCGTGTCTAGGTCATGGCCATTTCGTAAAATGCTGCCAAGGATATCCGGGGCATGGTCATTAAGCTCCCAAAGGCGTAAAGCCAACAAAACGTATTTAAACGGGCTGATTAAATTATTCAATTAACCACCATATGATGGAAGATTTAATGCCCGACCAAGCGGTAATTTATATACCGTAACCCAAGCCCGTATAAGGAAAATAAGTTAAAAGTATTTACCTGAGCAAGTAATATCCTTAATAAACAAATGCAAGTTTCTTTTACTGGTCTCCTATTCTGGAACGAAGGTTTAAACAACCTATTAGAATCCTAACGGGTCTTTAATTTAGCCTTAGCTTAGACCGGTCAGTTTCAAAGGATAATTACGGTTTAATCGCGTGAAAGGCGAAAACCGGGAATGGAATGTGGTTTGGACCCAACAAGTTTGAAGACTTGTTTTATATGGGTAATATAACCACACTCTGGATTTTGAGGTCAAAACAATAAGGTTTGACCTGTTTCGGCTAGTTTATGTAAACTAGTTACATGAACCGAACCGTGTGCGCAAAGGCGTAACGGGTAACCGTAAGAGTCCTACACAAGTTTCCTAAGTCAATATGCTTTAAAGAGGTTGTGGTATCAGTAGGATACCTTCCATAATGCCCGTAACGAGTTTAAATCCATTATATGCCCCGTAGGGGTATTTCGGTCATTTTAAAGATTATAAAAGAGGTTTCTGAGTTCTACAAGAAATCTGGGTTTTCCGAACAGTTTATAAAGTCCAAAATACTCTATTTATTATATAAAATCAGTAGCAACTAGAATCGGGTCAAAATACCTTGTAGAACTCAAGTTATGTCCAAAAAGGGTATATTCGGTAATTACCGAACCGATGCCATAACCGCAGGTTATGAGCAGGTTAAAAATAATTAAAAATCTTTAAAAATCTCAAAATATTATTTTACATCAGTGTGTAAAAGGCTTGGTGTCGAAATCTGGGTCTAGAAAGGCGTTATGCTAATTGCGCCATTTAATTACTAAAGTTTCCGTAATTGCGCTATTTAGCATAGCTCCTATTCTGGACCTCGGATTGACGTGAAATTTTAGGGACATGCTTAGAAATCAGTAACTAAGGTTATTGTCCTTTCACGTGTCCAAAATTCTCGTTTTAAAGTGAAAAGGGCGTTACGGTCAACTTTTAAGCATTTAGCGGAAATGTGCTAAAGACTCGGACAAACAACGAACCGGTCACAGAGGGTTATACCATCATGTAACCTGGTCCTATGAGAGTCCTAAGGCATATCTAACTCATACCAAAACGGGTCAGAACTGAAGTCAAAGCAAAAGTCAAAGTTTTGCGACTTTCGGTTCCGAACCGGGTCTAAACAGTAAATGGTCGGATCAAACAAGCTTAGACCAGTTAATATACTTATTATCATGTTATATGAGTGTTAAAATAGGTTACACGCTATTTATATTACTGATTATGCATAAAATGGCAAAATAGCATTCTGTTGATTTTTTCTAAGCAAGTTTGACTCGACATTCGGACTAGTTAGAGTGGGAATCAGAGGGTGCCCTTTTAGGGGTTTAAAGCCCACATAATTACCAACAAATAACTACCTTTAATTCGGCTAATCTCTGGACCATTTGTGATTAACCGTTAAGTCAACCGTTAATTACGACGGTTTGACTTTTAAGTTATAACTAACCAAAAACTCAATTAAGAAAGGTTAAGGAAGCTTACCAAAGTCCTATGCACGACTAGGGATGGCTTGGTTCTGCTTTGGAGCTCCAGAAATGATCAGAAGTGCAAGAGAAAGGTGTGAAGAACTTGTTGCACATGAAGGCCTTTATATAGTGTTCATAAGGCTCTAGATTGTTGACAACCAAGTCTACCCATGCTCATTGATCATCAACAAGTGTCTCTAAGGGCCCTAAAGCATGTAGGGGGCGCCCATGCTGCTACATTAATGGAACTAAGTCGGTTTGGAGTGAAAAGGCAAGCATGGAGCAAAAAGAAACGACCTGAGAGGCCCTCGCGTGACGCGAAGGACCCCCCCTTGGGCCTCGCGTCGCGCGACCCCCTTCTACACAAGATCTACACTTTCTGATTTTTGCGATTTGATCCTTGGCTCTTCAAACACTGATTGGCCATCAGTTTCTTGCATATTGAGCCTTAAAAATTGATGTTTAGGGGCTTCAAGACTTATACCCATTTCGTTAAGTCCCCGGTTAACTTTATTGTTACCCGAAAAGTCCTAACTTTCAACGTTGACGTTTTAATCCCTTGCATACGAATTTGATCACAACTTGCTCATACGATAAAGAAACTTTATGAAATTTTTGTCGAGTATTCTAGTGAGCATAATTAACCGTTACAAAGCTCCGGGTTTGTCAAAAGGTCACTCAGAGGTATAACTTAAACATGTTGACACATTTGACCCCTGTAGTTTGTAATTCCTCACTTTCTTCCACATTTCGTTCCGTACGATCCATGATTCATTCGTTTGAAGGTACGAGCATTATTTAGGGTTAATGTACGATATAATTATCCCTTGTTGACATTTTTAACCCTCGAATTTGCATACTTTCAATGTTTGTCAATTTTAGTCCTTTATTTAGTATTTAACACCACGTGTAACCCTAAGACACGTGTCAATACATTATTGGACGCAAAATTTCTAGGTGTTACAATCACCATCAGGTTTTTGGAAACCTAGTCTCCCGTTAACAGACCAAGATGCAGTACATGAAAACACTTATTCAGCTGTTGAAGAGTAGCCCTATCCTCATATACTTAATCCTTAACTTGTTTCATAAAGAGCTGCTTTAAACCAAACTTTATGCTTCTTTTAATACAAAAGAAGGCAGGAAAGAACATTGCTCTAGTAAGATAAAATCTTATCTTACAACAGTAGCAAATCCTTTCTTGCGTCTAGTAGCAACTACTGTGGGTTCTACATCATCATCATCTGCCCAAAGTCATATATAATCATCATTTAGTCATAAGAAAAAATTATTTTAAATGTACATTTAATAATCTTTCTTTGTGTTTAATTTAACTTTATGCTTCTTTTAATACAAACCTATAATAACCCGCAGATGATTGTATGAATTTCAAACAACTATGATTAGACTGAAATATAAAGCGAGAACTAGAGTATATCACTTCAAAATTAAAACTTCAAAATTTCAAAATTAGAGTAGCAAAAAAACATACTTTAAACGATGTTGGAACAATGATGCTGGAAACAACCGTAGAACAATCATCATCATCATCATCATCATCATCATCATCATCTGCTCAGATCATTCACAATCATCATTTAGTCATAACTCAGATAAAAAAACTTCAGTAAAAATCAAAAACAAAAACAAACATAATCATATATATCACATTACCATCATCAAGGCAAACCACATATCCGCAAAATTTGTTCTGAAAGTGGGTCAGAGAGAGCTACCGTTTTCTCTTATCCTTTATGAACAAATGTCGAGTATTGAGAAGAAGGGATTTGAGGGAGAGATACATTAGAAACATGGTTTGAAAATACAAAAGAAGAGAACACGAGAATGTAAATATGAAGAGTGAAATGAGAATATAAATCAGTTTATATAAGAAGATGATTGACAGAAGTAAGTGAGTGACATGCATTAATTGAAAATTACATATCCCCATGCATTTTGAATTTCAAATTACCCGCAATTTCAAAACATCTGCTAACGTATATGTTTGCCAAAGGAACTGTGACACCCGCGTTTTCAATATTTCCCTAGTTCCTTTGATGTTAGACGTGTGTGTACTGAAGGAATGAATCGTTTAAATAATTATTTGATTTTAATTGAATTGTGTACGATGCATGAATGACCGGAAGTTGGTTATATTTGGTTGATATGAAAGTTAGGAACCGTCATTGCTAGATGTTATATGTATATGAGTAACGTTATTGGACCGCACCTCAAACCCGAGCCATACACTTGGGCCTAAGGTCACATCTCTCTTATTACTACTTCGGCCCATGTATATTAAGCCCAAACTGGGCCAACCCCAAACCCCCTATGTTATTACTTTACGTAAATACTAGGTGCCTTATATAATCTCATTTAATCATATTTTATAAAAAGAACACGAACCCTAGGCCCTCTAGAATCAGCGACGGCAGCTAGATAAGTAGAAGAATTACTCCCATTCATTCTAGTGCACCCTCTACAATCTTGTGGTTAGTATAATCTTAATTGTTTTAGTTTTAAATTGATTGCTTTCATCTATATGTGCACCGATGTGATGTATGATCAGAATCATCTGAGTATTTATGTTTATAAACTAGGATTGCATGAATCAGTGGGTCATCCAAATCATGATTTGGTCATTGTCGGCCATGTGTGAAGTGTCTTGATTTATTGGTAATGGATATATGCTAGTATGATAGTGGCCGCACATGTATAGGGGTCTCCATATAATTGACGGTTGCATGCTAGAATTTAGTGAGTGGGGTGAATGTAATCAATTAATGTTTATAAAGATAACAATCAAAGGTTTGACTATATGATCTCTTAATGGCGGCGCATAGGTAAGATTGAAGGGGGGTCCCCACATGCTTTTCCTTTATACAGCAGTAACATAAATGAATTGTCAATTCATTATATATGAATGTCAATTCATTATGTATGAATTAGTTAAAACATAATAATCAGAACTCCACCTTCAATTGTTATAATGAGATGCAACTTGGGGAGGGGTGAGTCATGTTGGTACAAACTTGGGTGTATGGGCCGAATACATCATAGGTATAGTATAAATTGCAAGTGTTTTTTTAAGTAATGGATGATTAGGCCGAGTTTGGTAATTTTGGTTGTACAGGTTCGAGTTGTTTTAGTCGTTCAACTCATCATAATTATCCATCCTGTTCACATGTAATTTAACTGTTAGATGTTGTTTATTTATTGGGTCTTCAATATGTTATAATGTAATTAAACTATAACGAAACCCATCTAACTCAATTCAGTCTAATGAGTGATCACATTTAAACGTTTGGTTGGTTGGATACATGTTAGGGTATTGCATGACCTTATACTCACATTATTTAAACCCTCATGAGTCGCACACCTGCTTGAATGGGCCAAGGGTAGGGGACCGCACACTCTAGGCGCAGTTGCACACTCGGACAAGAACCGCACAACCAACTGGGCCTGTGCACAGTTAGGCCTTAGGCATTATTTGGTCGCACATTGGCCCTTGGACCACGAATGGTTAATAGAATCGTACAACTATGTGAATGATTGTTATGTGATGCTAAGTGACTAATTGAAATCTGATATGTGTAGTGTAACTTGGTAGGTGGCATGAGAATTTATTATGTGAATATATATTTGAATAATGGGGTTTTGTGGCACGAACAACTGATATCACATGTCTGTGGATGAGTGTATTTCCAGAATGCAACTTGTGATTATGTGAACAACGTATGTGACATAAATGAACACAAAACTGATTTATATTGGTACCCATGATAGGGTATGGTTGATCATTGTGAAACAAAGTAATAAAACATACCGAGCAAATCTAAGGTAAGTTCACTGCTCTTTTTCCAAGCATGCATCTCGGGGAGGGATATGGGGTAACGTTACGGGGAGGAACGCTAGTTTATTGGGATGTTTGTTATTATTACTCAGTTTCTATCATATAAGACCCCTTACATCTACCGACAGTTTACGGGGAGGCAACGAAGTTATTAGTTGATAGCGCTATTAGGTTTGGCACCCTCACACCGTACCGGGGAGGACGGGCGTGAACTAATTTCCTTAAAGCATGACCAATGTTTTGATAGAGACATTGGGGTTGGGCAAATACATCTTGTAGCCATCTGCGGTAATCGAGTTAATAACAACATCAAATCAAATTATTGAACTATTGAACTGTGGAACTGTTTTATACATATACCTGGTAACTAAACACATTAACAAAACTTTGAACTCACCAGCGTCGTCTGACACACTTGTCTGCATGCTTGTAGGTCGTTAGATGTCTTGGATTGGAACTTGCTGTCTGGAGTAGTTGGAGTGGTCATGGGTCGACTGGAGGGATTCATGTGACTGAATTATTGATATTATACATTGGTTTTGAAACAGTTTAACTTTGGTTTACTATTTGCTTCCGCTGAACATGTTGGTTTTCATTTAAAACTTGTTGATGGTATGTTTCGTTAATAATTGAGGATTTTATTTATAAACTTGTATGGGTTCAATGTAATTAGTGGCTCGTTGTTGGTACGTCACACGCCTAGCAGGGACATTCCCTAGGTGGTATTTTGGGGGTGTGACAGGAACCATCTGCTACTTTCTTGTAGATGGGCAGTGCTTTGCGATTTGGAATGTGGGCCAGACCTTTAACATTTGAATACACAAGGCAGTGCTTTGAAATTAAATTAAATGTATTTTAAAGTGATTTATATATTCAGGTTTATGATGTAAAAATGACATAAGAAAAGCCTTGTTGGACAGCCTCTCTAGCTGACACATCAGCTTTTCTTATGTTATAGAGATTTCTTCTTTTATAGAAAGTATAAATAGATATAGATATGTATATAACTATTTTATTATATATATAGTTTAAAAACATAGACTTAAATTCATTTTATTGGGCTACTTCAATAAGATTGTAATCTTTTGAATTTGTGATCATTGACTAGTTATATTTTCAATGTTGCAATTTGGATTTTGGTAATTTGATGTTGTATTAGTTTCACATATTTATTTCTTGATGTCTAATTTAAATAAGTTTTGCAAATAAAAGACAAAAGTTATACAAACAAACGCAACTAGTATAATGGGAAAGTGAATATGGGTCTGTTACACATCCAAATTAGATGCGAACCCCATCAAAACGACATAGTTTGCATAACTTACGAAGACATTTAGAACAAATAAAAGAGGACTTGACAATAATTTATGAAGACAATGCAGTTTGCATAACTCTTATGAGAAAATGCTACATCAACTGTGACAAAAATACACATCTCGCCAAAGTTTTCCCCAACTTATGATTTGTATAAATAAAGGAAAATCGGTGTTCACCATATCAAGTGAAGTAGTTGTCCTGAAGACCAGATTCTACAGAATGAAAGAAAATTGACAAATTGAGGGGCATTATTTATACACAAATGTAAAATTTGATAGTATTCCATGCATCTTCCAAGAAATATTTCATCTTTGAATATAAAATAGAAAAACTCACCAAGAAAGTTAGGGTGCATTTAATTTGAGAAATGTTTTGGAATTGGAATTCGAATTTGCATAACAATTAGAATATGAAGGAATTGGATTAACCCACACAACCGAATCGAACCTACCTTGCCATGCTGACCTGATCCAAACCGACACCGGCCCAAAACGTCAGGTTGAGACATTACGTTACGTTAGGGGTCAACATTGATCGTGGTGGAGGGTTGTTACCCATGTGCTGGCTATTTGATGGCCAGTGAAATTTGCGACATCGGTGACCGATCAAAGATAACTTTACCTGAATTCGTTTAAGTAGTGGAAAGATCTTGAATTCTTTTAGTTAATGAAATTTAAAGAAATTCATTTTCAATTCCAGTTCTAATTTATATGCCAACCAAACAAATCAAGAATGATATTAAGATTTCAATTCCATTAAAATTCTGTTTTATTTGTAAACAACAACTGATAGGATAACACTAAGACCACACGGTGTGGGCGTGGTAGTGCGTCGTTTATGCCCTTCCACGCCGCACACACCACGCCGAACTCCGCGTTCTTGACGGCATTTTGGATGGGGCTTGATATTTCCCACCGGGGTTGATGTTAAATGAGCGTTGATGTGGCGTACTCTGATTGGATGTGGTTACTAACCGTTGAACCCCAATGGTATATTTAAAAAAAGATTTTTTATTTTAAAAAAATAATTCACCCCATCTATATAAAAAACTCACCATTTTCATCTCATTCTTTTCTACCCAACTCCTTCTCAACCTTCATTTTTATAAGGGATTTTTACATATTTACCATTCCTAAGCTGATTGTCGTCTTGTGTTAAATGATGGACTTATCTTTTAAGTGACTTTACAGGTGATTGCCGTCTTGTGTTTATACCCATATGATGTTGTATGCTACAATACATGTCTAACACTATATTGTGTCACTCTCTGATCACTTTCTTGATATGTTGGTTTGTTGTGCGTTGGTATACTCTCTGACTTCTTATTTATATATTTTATATATATAAATATAAATATATATATATATATATATATATATTTTGACTTGGTGCGCTGGTAGGTTAATGATTTTAGAGCCGGGGATCTCTCTGGAAGCAGCCTCTCTATCCTTAGGGATGGAGGCAAGGTCTGTCTACATCCCACCCTCCCCAGACCCTATAAGTAGCTTTGCTATTTGTGGGATATACTGGGTATGGTTGTTGTTGTTGTTGTTGTTGTTGTACCATTCCTAAGCTGCCTTATTACGTACTTCCCCAAACAAAAAAAAAAAAACAATTACATACATCCCATTTTTTTGAGAAATTACTCAATTACCCTTGATTATTCACATAATATTCAATAATTGTTTCCTCTTCATTACTCGTTCCCTCTTCCTACGCTTGCAAACCCTATGACAGACGTAATCTCGCTTCCCTCTCTCGACAACCTCGCTTCCCTCTCTCGACTAATGAACATCGCTTCCTGCAATCGACTGAACATCATTCCTCTTCAACTGAACATCGTTCCTCTTCCTTGAACATCACTGAACCTAGTGTTTCAAGTGGAAGACAAGCATGCTGTGAAGACGATTTCGAGTTTTCAGGTATTTGTATTTCGTGTTTCGACTATTTTGGTTTGTGATGATATTCTACCATGTAAAAAAAGCCATCTTATTAATACAACTTTCAATAGTGAAAACACATTCAAACATTACAGTCTACCTCTATAACACGTTTTGTAACAACTGGTTTTAATTCTTTAAAATCACATTATCATTATCAAAAGGCAACCCCTAAAACAGAGTGACCTATGGTCCTACCTCTTACAACATCTACACTTGCATTTTTATAGTACATATAACCTTTTGAGAAGACATGAAAAGCACCTAACTAATTTCTTTCATCCCTCTATTAAAATATATTAGAAATAACCCGTTGATGTGGCCTTACGGATCATTTGGTAACATTACCAATATGGCATAACTACTCTCCGACAATTACTTGATGGTAGTAATTGTAATTATTGATTAGTTTAAGGGGCAATTATGATTTCCCTTTAGGTACCTTTAATAGAGAATGTAAAGAGTTTTCATAACGGATCACTATTCATGATCATCATTCATTTTGATGTTAAATATATATTGATCATAAGAGATGAACAACTCGATGAAGAACACCAATACTAAAAATACTAAAATTCTCTACAAAGTGACCATCAACACAAGGTACCATAACGGGAATCATGGCTTCATCTTTATCCCCAAAGATAATCATCCCTACAAGTAAGTATCTCTAACTTGGTATCTATATTTACGTTATGATTGAATAAACATGATTAGTTTCTATTTTTTAACCCATGTTTATAGATATAATCAACATGTGGTATCAGAGCGATGTTGATTATATCAATCTAATCATGTTAATTTGTTCATTGTCTTGTTTTCGCTCGCAAGTATGTCAGCAAATCGATCTTATGGAATTGGAAACTTAAATCATTAAAAATTGTTTTCTATGATCGATTAATTAGTTTTTCTAGCTGGATCTTGAAAATTGCCATGTTAAAATCAATTTATTTTTTTAGTCTAAGCAACGTTTTAGTTGCATTTCATGAATTGAATGCATGAATCAATTCTTTTAATACTCACATAAAGAATTGATTGGAATGATTCTTTTATGAATTATTAAATACTAATATATATATCTATCTTCATTCACAATTATGATTATTGGCAATTTTAGTTCATATATATGAACTATGTGCGTTGAACCTTAATTGATGGGTTTAGATTGGTATGATGTGTTTTATATACGGTTAATTGATCAGTCATTATATTTAAAATTTCGTGCCTTGCCTTATGTCGATGATCAAAACTAAATTGTATATATTTGTTGGTGTGAATCCTATCTCCAATTTCGCATGGCTCATTTAATTTATGATATTAATTAATTAATGTTTTTGTATGATCCACAAAAATTATATATTAAGCTTTACCATGTGATATTTTGTATAAATTATTTCTGCATAAATTTTCGCATAATGTTTATACGAATTTGCATGCCTTATGTTAACTTTTGGAAGCCTTACTTTATTTGGTTTCGTATGACCATAACTTGCGAATGGCCCAACTTTAATTTATGTCATTTTATGTTGTTATGTGTATTGTTGGATAATGAACCCAACAAATAATTGTTTAATGACATACATAATAAATTATTAGCCTAATTTACATAAATATTTCATTTATGGCCCAAAGGTGTTATGTTATATTTATGTGTTTTACCTTATTGTGTATGTATGTTCATCATGATACATGAATTTTGGTCAAAGCCAAAGCGAAGCTAGAGTTCATGTAGAACATTGAGACAATCTATATTTATGTGTGTTCATAATATGTGAATTTTGGTCAAAGCCAAAGCGAAGCCAGAGTTCATGTAGAACACTAAAGACGGTCTATTATTTATATCGTTCATAATGCTGAATTTTGGTCAAAGCCAAAGCGAAGCCAAAATTTAGGTAGAACATTAAGCCGAGGTTTATTATTTTATATTGTTCATAATGCGTGAATTTTGGTCAAAGCCAAAGCGAAGCCAAAATTTAGGCAGAACATTAAGTTGGTTTTATTTATTTATGTTCATAATACATGAAATTTGGTCAAAGCCAAAGCGAAGCCAAAGTTCATGTAGAACAATAAGTCAGTGTATTATGTATGTTCGTAATGCATAAATTTTGGTCAAAGCCAAAGCGAAGCCAAATTTATTTAGAACATCAAGACAATTTGTTATTTATGTACGTTTATAATGTCTGAATTTTGGTCAAAGCCAAAGCGAAGCCAAAATTCAGGTAGAACCTTAAATTAGTCTGTTATTTTGGTGTTATAGTAGACTATATCTTCAATATAATAATTTGTGTATGCCTTACTTGATTACCCCATAATGTAAATCACTCCAAGTTTCTTCTTAAGTTTGTATCTCATCTATTTTATCCATTCTAATTTCAAAACCTAAAATGTTTTGCTTACTAAAGAGTTTCTACAAAATTTTCTCTTGTTGGATTATTGATTATTTCTTAAGATATGATAATCTTACTGCTCTTTTCTGATAAAAGTATTACAGAAGAAAACTAGAGCATGACTAGTGGGATAAGTCAACCATGATATCTCTTATGATAATCAAGAACTCATTTCTTTATTGCCATCATGGGAGCCATGCTAGATTCTAAATTTCCCAAGACTAATCTGTTTTCTTTGGAAGAATCAAAATAACTCCTCAAACGCAAGCATTACTCTAGTTTTTTTTTTACTATAAAGTTAGTGGTATATGTGAATACATCATGATGTACAATACCATGAACCATTACTTAAAGGTTTACACATGGAAATCAGTACACTTTTCTAATGCATTACATATAAATTTTCCACCAATACCATAAGTTGCCTTAAGAATCAACTATACCACTCAAGAGTACCAAAGGAAAATGAGTGTGTTGATTAGCAACATATGTACAGGAAAATGAATGCATGAAATTGGAAAATTAGATGTTGTTCATCTCACCACCACTAAACCTAAAAGGAGGATACTTTTAAGATTCAAAGATAGTGTACAAGTACTACTTCCAACTATAAGTTTCTTCAAAGGAAAGTGTCACTTCAAATTTTTGCCATTAAGTAGGCATGAGCATGGACTATCCATAATTCAATGAGACAGCTGGCTAAGATAAGTAGTCAGATATTTACGATATTTGAGTCTGCTAATGATAATATTCCAATTAACACATGACGAGCTGAGTCTAGTTCTATACGTTTACTTACCAGAAATCAACAAATAATTAATATGAGAATTAGTGGCAAAATTTTATGTTAAGACTATAAGAACCATAATAAACTGTTTTATAATTGGGCTTTATGATACCTTATATATTCTGTAGATTATTCAGAATTTAGTATCAATATAAAAGCTACATTATGACAGTTGTGAGGTTTGCATGGTTAAAACAAAGTCACTCTTACCTTAAACTCTCATATTATTTGCCATTTCAATCTGGATAGAAACCTTATAAGATAGAACTAGATGATGCTACACTTTTTCACAACCTTTTGTTATCATGAAAATGAAAATTTAACAAAAGAAAAATGAGATCTACAAACTTCATCCATTAAGACCAAATTGCATGCGAAATTTGGACCAGGTTAATGAAGGATGAAATATTATCAAATCTCATTTTTAGTTACTTACGAGCATGTGTTAAAAGCCTTAATATTTAAATGGCTAAGGGAATAAATCAAGTTCCATCAGAAATTATATTTCACTGGAACTTATCCCAAAATGGAATATTCAGACATAAGTCATTTATCATTTCAAATAATATTTACTTGTATCTAATATGTCTCATATGGATCAATTTATTAAAGAAATTAATTCATACATACTATGATTCCTTCTAAATATGCCCCTCAAAATTTTTATAACATCTGAACATTTAGGAAATCAAGTCTAACATATATGACATGTTCCCACAGCACGTACATCATTGAAACTTATCTTGTAGCATTCCTAGAGATCTAAAAGGTTAGTGGGAGCATTAAATGTCTTAATCTTAATTTGCGAGAGTTGCAAGAGGTAGGGGAGTGAAAACTTGTTGTTACCTCAATTTGTACCTCCTGTACAAGACACTGCTCCTTCACAACTTTTCTCTTTAAGAATATACTGCTACTTTAACAAAAGTTTCATTGTTGCTTAGACGTGGGCACACTCAGATTTCTTGCCAAACTTGTAATCCTCAAACAGAGAAACTACAAGAAGTAAATTCATTAATTTGTTTCTTTATTAGAATTTATTGGTCTTTTATTGTTGACCATAAGCATGCTAAATTGTTAAAGATTTCTAAGTCAGTGGGAGCAGTAAAAGTCCTTATCAGGACTTGCCAGAAGTGCAAGAAGCGGGGAGAAGAGACCTATTAAATTTTACTCCGATTACACCTCTTGCACACCATACTGCACCAACTCTTACACACTTAGAATCTTGAAAGTGATAGCAACTTAATCAAGAGTTAATCCATAAAACTGAAACTCATTATACAACCCAATAATCAACTACGGAGGTCATCTAGGTTTAACTTTGATGATTATGTATCCCCCTTAACTTAAGTCGAAATGGATATTGAAAAGTTTACTGGTCCTACTTCCTCTAATTAAGCCATTAGCATCAATCAGTTTTCTAAATGGAATAAGAATTGTTATTAGCAAATTTGATTTTAACGTTTGGGATTTGGTTGAATTACCTAAGGGTGTTCATCACTAAACAAAATCTAAATGCAAACGTTCAGACGCTAAAAGTATGATTGATTGTTAAAGGTTATGCTTTGAAGAGAATTATTTATCAAAGAATCATCTTACCTTTCTTACAAAATGTTTCTTTGAGGATCATTGTTGTTCTAGTGGCTTATAATCATTTAGAGCTACATTATATGAACATTAAAACAACTTTCCGTAAACAAAGACTTATATGTTTATAAAACAACCTGAAAGTTCTAAATTGAAGGTCAAGAACACTTACATTGTAAGTCAATTAATTCCGTGTATGAGTTTAAGGCAAACATCAAAATGTGATAAAATCTTAATGCATTTTTTCATCAAGAATTAAGTGGATTTATGTACCTACCTCAAGATGAGTGGGAGCAACTAATGTAAACTTGTCCTTATATAGATAGCACTTTTTGGATAAGTATATGTTACACAAGTCAAATAATTTCACATATTTTGATATAATGAATCTCGGAGATATCACTTACGCAAGAGATATCAAAATATACCGAGATAGACTCAACAAGACATTAGTTTCGTCCCATAAGCTTTACTCTAAAGCGGGCTCTTACATGTGTAACAAACAATATAGCTCTCCTTTAGAAGATAAAATGATAAATGATATTACTCCCTTATGCTTCGTTAATTAGAAGCCTTACGAAGGTTCAAGTCTATACTCGTTTAGATATTGCTCACATTTATGAACATTAAACCATTCTAGATTATTGTGAAGCATCTTACGATATCTTTAAGAAACGAGAAAGACTATAAAGAAGAGGTTGATTATTCTTACCTTGATTTTGTAATGTTCAAAAGAACCTAAAAGTCAATTTGGGGTAATCCTTATGTTTGCAGACAAATTTATCTCATGGGGGAGTCATAAGAAACTGTTAACAGCAACCTAAATTATAATGACATAATATGTTGTTAATTAACAACGCAATTGTCACTAAATGTTGTTGAAATTTTATCAGTAGACTCATAAACTTATTAACTCCATATAAATATTATATTAAAGACTTACTGTGAAAAGTCAGCTACCATATTTCCTCGAACAGTAACAGTTCAAGAGGTGTTGCATTAAACTTCGATACAAAATTATTGTTCGTTTATGAACAAGAAGAGGAAACCAATTATTTGTATCGAATACATTTACATTCATGATATGCTTATGGATCCGATAACTAAGGTCTACACCCAAAGTCTTTTTAAGAGCTCATAATAAAGACAGGTTTTACTAAACGCCTTACATAATAGCATATCGTACATATGAATGATTAATTATTATTAAATTTCCTCAATTGTTTAAATTTGTTTGTCTATAAATACGTATATGTGCACCTAATGATGTATAGACCATAATTATACAAATTAATTAAAGGGCTTACCTCAGTAATTTTGGTCTTAAATTTACGTATGTTTTGATTTGGGATTGTAACATGATTAATGGGGGTCTTGAGTTGACAATAACTCAATGACTGTATTTTCCTGTTGCAATTTCAATTTGAAACATTTATTAATGTTTTAACTTGGCCAAACTTACTCATACTTATCACAAATGATCACTCCGCAAAGTGGGAGAATGTTAGAAATAACCCGTTGATGTGGCCTTACGGATCATTTGGTAACATTACCAATATGACATAACTACTCTCCGACAATTACTTGATGGTAGTAATTGTAATTATTGATTAGTTTAAGGGGCAATTATGATTTTCCTTTAGGTACCTTTAATAGAGAATGTAAAGAGTTTTCATAACGGATCACTATTCATGATCATCATTCATTTTGATGTTAAATATATATTGATCATAAGAGATGAACAACTGATGAAGAACACCAATACTAAAAATACTAAAATTCTCTACAATGTGATCCATCAACACAAGGTACCATAACGGGAATCATGACTTCATCTTTATCCCCAAAGATAATCATCCCTACAAGTAAGTATCTCTAACTTGGTATCTATATTTACATTATGATTGAATAAACATGATTAGTTTCTATTTTTTGACCCATGTTTATAGATATAATCAACAAAATATAATAAAACATCTTATTCTAAATGTATAAAAAGAAAACTTCACCTTTTGTATCGACCCAATTTCAAAAGGTTCAAAATTTTTAACCAGCTCAAAATATAGTAAAACATGTATAAAAAGAAAACTTCACCGTTTGTGTTTTATATTATGAGTATTATGATTTTTTTTTTTGTATTGTTGGACAAGAGTAAAGGTAGAAGAATTGGGGTGATACTACATGGATTGGGTAAAGATGTACTTGATTAATGATATTAGAATGGAGAAATATGTAAATATTCATTTAATAGTTCATTAAGGGTAAATTAGTCATTAATAAGAGTCATTTTAATAAAAAAAGGGAAATATGTAACATATATGGGTTAATGAGGGGAAATATGTAATTGTTTTTTTGGTTTGGGGAAATACGTGATAAGACAACTTAGGAGGGAGGAATATGTAAAAAACCCTTGGCCTTTTTATAAAATCTCTTAACTTTTTACAAAAAATAATGCATACACACAACCACAACTTTGATCCGAACAAACCTTATGGTTTCCGAGAACTACCGAACACCACTCCGCCTCACGGCTCTCAACCGAATCAACAACGTTTAAATTATGTAATCAATTTTTTTAGTAATGTAATCTTTTTTATTTAAACTAGTAATAACACCCGAAAGCGTTGCGGCGCGAAAACATCGCAAACATCGAATGGATTCGTCCAAACGTCGTGTGATGCGTTAACCGTATAGAAACGCACATTTTGATGTATCGAATTGAACCCGAAGTAACCTATATAACCATTGCGATTGGATGAAAACGTAAAGTAAATCAAATTTGTATGTTACCCAACTCATACATAGAAAAGAAACTACAATTTAACTCCCCACACGCTCAAAACAAAATTTACGAAATATACATAAAATACGCACGAATACATATTATATTTGTCCTCACTCATCTCCCAAATTGAAACGTAAACTACCTTAAATTTATAGTACATAAAAATATGCACGTAAATTTTTTTTAATGAAAAAGCATTATATTTGACCTAAATCGTTTTCTAGAAAAAGTTTACGCTGAAACACAGAGCAAATCATATTTATACCGACACGTAAATAAAAATATGCACGTAAAAATAGTTTTTTAAGTAAAGAAAGTATGGGTGTAAACTCGAAACAAATTATAGGTAAAAAACTTAATAGGTTAAAAAGGTTCGTAAAACTGTACCAAGTAACACCAATGCAACACAATTGCCGGCGATCCCAACATTGGAAAATTTAGTAAAAATAAAATAAAAAAAGGAAAAAAATAACAGCGAACGAAAAGAAGACGTAAAATCGTTGAACCACGCACGCCCGTTGTTGTGTGTTAATGCGAAGAAATTAGACCGAAACGTGGAAAATAAACGTGTTGCGACGAACCTGTCAAATGAAAAAAAATACCAAAAAACGGTGAACCCCACACATATGTTGCGGCGTGTTAACTTACAAAATTTAGAACGAAACGTAAAACGAATAATTTGTGAAAGATGAAACTTATAAGGGGCCAAAGATGAAAATAAAAAGTGTTAGGGTTAAATTGCAAAAGAAGAAAAACATTTGGTTAGAAATGAAAAATCAACATTTTTTTTTAAAATCTCCTCATGCATGGAGTATAACTCTATAAAGCAACATTTTGTTGCTAATTTATAGTTTATAATTTATAATTGTGTAAGTGTTTTTATTATTGATAATTATTATATTAGTAATAATGCTATTTATATAAAAACTAATGGATAATATATGATTATTAAATAACAATAATAATAAAAAAAATATGTATCACGTGTCGAATAACGCCTCTTTCCACACCCCTTTTATCCACAACGCCATCATTCTGACTCGCACTAACATAACTTACACATGTCGAATAACGCCCATTTTTCAAACCCTTCACTCAAAAAGTCACTCCTTACTAACCTTTTAAAACTAACTTTTTCTCTTTGTACAAAAAGTTATTTTAAAAAGTGAAAAACACTTTTAATCCTTGTTAACTTTTTTAAAAGTCATTAAGCTATAAGGGATGCTGAAAACTTAGCCAAACAAAACCCCCTAAAACCATATCTACCAATTGGTTAACTTACATGTGATTGTAAATATCTTAGAAACAAACTAGACGTTGTTCAACTCCCTCAACCACTCTGAAACTCAAAACACCTTCAAATACACACACTCACAACTTCGTTAACTCCGCCGTCGTCTCCCCCGGCTAACATCCCAAAGCATCACCATACATACACCTTCAAATACACACCTCCACTCCTCCAAAACCTAACTCTCTCTCTCTCTCTTCTTCAACATTCAACATGCAATCCGCAATTTCTCTCTCACTTTCCTCCGCTTCTCCGATCACCGTCAGATCCGACGCCGGAGCAACCTCCTCCGCCTTTCCCGGCGTCTTCTCCAGCCAGCTCCGCTTCTGCGGACTCAGAAGCGAAGCTGTTACAGGATGCAGATCGGCATGTAGTAATGCGGTTATGTTGAAGCCGAAAATGAAGGTTTTTGCTTCCTTGAATGGAAACGGAAACGGAGCTCAATCGAAAGGTTTTGATTATGATCTGGTCATTATTGGAGCTGGTGTTGGTGGTCATGGTGCTGCTCTTCATGCTGTTGAGAAGGTGATGGTGATCTGGTTTTTTTTTTTCTTTTTTTTTTGTGTGTGTAGTTTACTTGATTGATTGGAAGATTAGGATCAGTTTAAGTTGTTCAGGTTGTTAGTGAGAAATTACTAAATTAGATTTCTGTATGGTTAATGACACTGTCAGCTTTCAGTTTAGTTGCTGAGGGGCAAGGATAATCGCACTTTCATAATTATCGTAGATTTGGAGTGATTTCGTTCATAGGGTTGATTATGAGCGAGATCGGGAAATGTACCGTCCTTTGTTCGTTGTGAGCGAAATCGAGTGGAAATTAAGTGTAAATGTAAGATGATTATGTCGATTTGGTTGCCCTTGCTGGTTAAATTGTTGGTATTATTAGCTGATAGGTCACAGTTTAGATTATTAAAATCCAGTTTGTCGTAGATAAATATATGTTTTAAAGAAAAGAAACTGTTGTTAATTAAGTGAAATAGACTCGGATATTGATTTGATTTAGGTTTTTGTCAGAATTGAGAATCTGAACTGTGAAGTAATATTGTACTTAGTTGAACTGTTGATGCGCGCATGTTGTAGATAATTTAAGGAAGTATATTCATTGATTCAGACATTCAGTGAACTATAATTTTCCATGAATATCTATTGGGCATCCTATAGCTTTTTGCTAAAATGTGTGTGCGGTTTTCTTTCAAACATCAAATGTTTTTTTTTCGAATGCTGATGTATACAGTAGAGAAGCCTGCTCTGGATGCAGATCGGACAATCACACTTGCATAATCATCACAGTTTCACACTTGATTTCCACTCGATTCCGTTCACAGGGATGATTATGAGCGAAATCGGGAAATGTACCTTCCTCTGCTCCTTGTGAGCGAAATCAAGTGCAAATGTAAGATGATTATGCGGATCAGGTTGTTTTGCTTGTTAAATTGCTGGTATTATTAGCCGATGGGTCATAGTTTAGGTTTTTAAAATCCAGTTTGCTGTAGATAATTGTGTGTGTGTATATATATATATATATATATATATATATATATATATAGAAAATAAAGTGTTGTTAGTTAAGGGGAATAGAAATTTTGATTTGATTTAGGTTTTTGTCAGAACTGAGAATGTGAAGTAACACTACTTAGTTGAACTGTTGGTGTGCACATGTCATAGATAATTTTGGGAAGTATATTCATTGATTCAGTGAACTATAATATCCTTGAATGTCTGTTGAGCATCCTATAGCTCTGCTAAAAGCTTGTCTGTGGTTTTCTTTCATACATCAAATGTTATTTGTTGAATGCTGATGAATACACAATACGGTAATAACATATATTACAAAGAAATGAAAGGTCTATACCGATGGCTTTTGATGTTTGTAGTTGAGATAGTGAGAATCAGTTCTTTTGGAAATGCATTCAGTTTCCCCTGATAACCTGCATTTTCGTTTAATCAAACATGAATTTGACCTCCGCAGGGTCTGAAAACGGCCATCATTGAAGGTGATGTGGTTGGTGGAACATGTGTTAATCGTGGTTGTGTTCCTTCCAAAGCCCTTCTTGCCGTTAGTGGTCGCATGCGAGAGCTTCAGAATGAACACCATATGAAGTCTTTTGGATTACAGGTATATCTGTAAGACTGTAACTCATCAAATATATTTTTAGTTTGTAGCATCTATAAATTCTCTTCCATATATGTCTGTCTATATGTGACATTTGGGATTCTTATGTTGCCTTTGTGTATCTCTGATATTGTAGAGGAGTTCTTCATCTCGTTTTTCTTTATATTATTTATTCCAACTAGAGCTTCTATCTTAACTAATTATATAGAAAGGTCTATAAGTACTTGTCAGGTGGTACTACTTTCAGTAAGATCATGTTGTGTGCACTTAACTTCTCTCTGTTGTAGTCTGTAAAAGTAACTAATAGGAGAGATTCATAATTCATTGGAATTTTTGGCTGTAAATTTAACTGGTTTGTAGGCTAGCCTCAACATTATGTGACAAACATTTATGTTAGATAGAAGTTGTGAATTCCAAGTCATGGCATACCTAAGGTATCTGTAACTTATGAACACTTCATGATTGATAAATCACCAAGTTGGAGGTCACTTGACAATTTGATAAGATTTGCCAGTGTGCCCTGAATCACATGAAGTCAAGTTACAAAAAATATGTGGACTTAGGAAGTAAATCGACTGTGTCGACCACACAATAAAAGAACCAAAAGTTAGAATATTAAAGTATGATATTCTACTCAAAAGGCATTCAATATAGCAGAGTTACGCACGATCTTAAAACCTTATTTAGTTGCTTCTCTGATTGGGTATATTCCTCGTGAACCATGCAGTTGTTCTTGGCTTCACTGGCAGATGTAAGATAGAATTTAGATGAGGTCACCGTTTTAGTAAACCGGGTCACAAGGAAACTTCATGTAAAGACTAAACGACAAAGTTCTGTGGGAATAAACTCAAAATTTTGACTGTAGTTTGCACCCCCTTTTGGGGTAAAGATATGTTGGTTCTAGTATCATATGGTCTCGTTTTCTCATACTGTCTTTGTAAGCTAACAGCCTAACACAATCTTAAAGACTTTTTCTTCCCCAAACATTTGCTTTAGACAGGTAGAATGTTCTCAAACCATGGCAATTGACTAGAATTTACTAACCCATATTGGCAGGTTGCAGCTGCTGGGTATGACAGACAGGGGGTAGCCGATCACGCAGAAAATCTTGCCACCAAAATTCGAAATAATTTGACCAATTCTTTGAAATCTCTTGGCGTGGACATATTGACAGGTGTTGGCACTGTCGTGGTATGTCCTGTATTGCTGGCCATCAGATCAGAAATACAATTCACCTTTTTCTCATTAATCGCATCAGATCATACAAACATCTTATGTTCGATTTGTTATGAATGTATGTGCAGGGTCCACAAAAGGTGAAATATGGAAAAGCTGGGGGCAGCGAGACAGTTATTACGGCAAAAGACATTATTATAGCTACTGGATCAGTACCATTTGTCCCTAAGGGAGTTGAAGTTGATGGTAAGTGCCGCTTTATCCGTCCATTTTCCCTCACCAAAGCATTCTAGTTGAGCTATGAGCTATAATAACAATTTTAGCTAAAAGGAATAAAAGATAACTTTAGAAATGGAACTAGATAAGAGAGTATCCATTGAACATTCTAATTGGAGAGTCTTATGAGATCATATTTACTTGGGTACATTTTAGGATCTTTGATACTGTAGAAATTCTGGTGAAAATAGGCAAGAAACATTATCTTTCCCTTTATAGTTTTTTTTTATCGTTTACCAACTTGATTCCGTTAATAAAGTTATTCTTTATTGCACACAGGTTATCTTTCTTGAAATATCTTCATTTATGTTTTTACTGGTGTCTTGATCTCCACCTTTAATGGGAATTAAAAGTATCTTCTTTGAAAAAAGTGACTGTAAGATTGGAAATGCAAACGAGTAGTTCATTAACTAGTTTGATAATGGCTATTTTAGTGGTTTTGTCGTAAGAAGTGGCTTACAGTTACAAATAAGTTACCTGCTATGTACCTAACACAACTATGTTCACTTGACTATAATGTGTTGGTTCTATATTACATAGCCTCCTATTTGCAAGCAAGACCATTTGAATCTTAGGCAGAAAATGACTGTTATGATACCTTCATAATTGTTACTGATCAGCTACCTGCAGGTAAAACCGTAATAACCAGTGATCATGCACTAAAATTAGAGACAGTGCCTGAGTGGATAGTTATTGTTGGAAGTGGTTACATAGGTCTTGAATTCAGTGATGTTTATACAGCACTTGGAAGTGAGGTGGGCATTACTAATACCTTCTGAACATATTTTCCATGCACTAAATTACTTCCAATCTTTCTTTCTTTTCTTCTTCGTCTTCTCTTGTTTTTTCAGTTTGTTTTACCTCATATACAATGAACCGATTTGTACTATCTCATAAATTGAATTCCAAGAAAAAAAGGCCCTAATGCAATTTTTGCTACACCCTTACACACAAAGGAATATGGATATGTTCTTGTGTTGCATTATTTATTTGTTGCTTGATGTGTTTGAGTTTTTCCAGGTTGTCAAGTTTGAGGTTATAGGGTGCTTGTCATAATATTTTATGTTTAATTCAACATCAGAGTAATGTACGTACGTGTGTGTGTGTATATATATATATATATATATATATATATATATATATTTGTGTAATGTGTATAGATAGATTAATGTATGTGTACATAGGTGTAGACTATGTATGCTTGCAGTGCGCATATTGAGCTCACGTTATTTTGCTCTATCACATGTTTGCTAGTTGTCAAATAAGCTACTCTAGGGACCAAAAGACTGCATTAGTCTTTTCAATTACTTTGAACATCATAATTTACATTGTTCAGTACAATTTTGTTGAATCATTTAAATAAAATATCATACAGTTATTTGATGAAACTTGTCATTGTCTCACAGGTGACATTTGTAGAAGCTTTAGATCAGTTAATGCCTGGATTCGACCCAGAAATCGGAAAATTGGCTCAAAGGGTTCTTATAAATCCTCGAAAGATTGACTATCATACTGGTGTATTTGCAACCAAGGTTCTTACACTTTTATCTCTTTCTAGGGGCTTGGGTAGACATTAATTCATCAATGTTCATGCTTGTTAAGTACTTCCGTAATAACAGATCACTCCAGCAAAGGATGGTAAACCTGTAACAATTGAGCTTATAGATGCGAAGACAAAGGAACCAAAAGATACGTTGGAGGTGGGGTTTGACTTTGACCATGCTCAAGTCAAAAGCAGTTTTATATTTCCATCACACATATATATTAATACATTTTACTGTAGGTAGATGCTGCTCTCATTGCAACCGGAAGGGCCCCATTTACACAAGGGCTCGGTTTGGAGAATGTAAGTGAACCTATCAGTAGTATCACATCTAAGCTTCTGTGAGTAAGATCAAAGACAAGAGAATACTGAATTAATTAGGTTTTCTTATCATAGGTTAATGTAGAGACACAACGTGGTTTTATTCCCGTTGATGAACGCATGCGAGTTATTGATTCAAAGGGAAAATTGGTCCCTCACTTATATTGCATTGGTGATGCTAATGGCAAAATGATGCTTGCACATGCAGCAAGTGCCCAGGGAATTTCAGGTGACCATTTTGTTTACTTTCAATCAATCATTTAGTACCAGTTTATTGCTGCCTATCTAATTTGACATTTGTCTATTTAAAAAAGTTGTTGAGCAAGTTTCCGGGAAAGATCATGTTCTTAATCATCTGAGCATCCCAGCTGCATGTTTCACACATCCTGAAATCAGTATGGTTGGGTTAACTGAGGTATGTTCTTTTACAATTTCCAAAATCCCTCTTTTATTGTGTTAAAAGTAGTTTAATAAAAACAACTAGATATTGTCGTTTTTATTAAACTACTTTTAATAAAAACTTGATGTGCTAAAAGTAGTTTAATAAAAACAACTAAAATTAAACTGAATCTAGACTCAAAGTAATACTCTAGACTCTCTAAACTCGACTAAACTACTAACCGGCAAGCGAACTGGTCGACTCTAGTAAAGCTAAGCAAGTCTGGATATCGAACCCACGAGACTCAATTAAATTATGCTAAGACTCTATCTAGACTAAATTGTTTATTTGATTGGGGGGGGGGGGGTTCTAAAAATCCTAAATTTGTAATTAAAATTAAGGGTAAATTACACTTTTCGTCCTTTATGTTTGTATCGAATTGCAACGGATAGCCTTTAACTTCAGTAATTACAGTCACAATCCTTTATTTAGAAAACTCGTTACGTCTTTCATCCTTTAGCACTAACAAGGTTAAAATTTTAAGTTAACTCAAAACATGTGCCTTGCCCGAGGGTAGACGGCTAATTTCACTTTTTTTTTTTATAAAACCCTATCTCTTCTCTCAACCATCTCTTTCCCTGTTTCTCTTCAACTAACCTCCACCATCACCATCATATCCAGTCGCAGCCACCACCACCGTAATCAGCAAAAACCAGTTTCTGTTTACATTATCTTCTTCTCCGTCAATCTATTTTCTCACCACTCATCACCGCCTCATTCCGTCGTCATCTACCACCACCCACCACCAACCCATTATCAAAGTAAATTACTTTGACTTTTCAAAACCCACATCCCAGCAAACCAAAAACCCTAAATAACCTGTTCACAAATTTAAACTAACAATTGCTCCAGGCTCAGTCGATTGATCATCGGAATCATCCACAGAAGCTTGAGAGAAACAGGCATTAAGGGTCTTCTTAGTTTTGGCTCTGGTCTGCACCATTTTTTGGAGTGATTTTCCCTCTGCGCTTTAAGGGTTTCAGTAGTGAGGGCTGGAAGTGAAACGTTCCAAATCGCATATAGGGCCCAAAGGATCTCAACAATAGGATCGCATCAGATGGGTTAGGGTGGTTGTTGCTGGATGATGTCCGAGCTCCATATAAAAAGTGGTCGGAGAAGATGACCGGAGAGAGGCTGACCGGAGTTGGGGAAGGGCTGAGTAATTAATCTCTTAGACGGTGGAGGTGCTTACGACGGTGGTGGCGGTGGTGATGCTACGACAGTGGTTCAGGATAAAGAAGATGAAGAGTTTGGTTTATATTCATGTTTTTAGGTTTTTGTTTGGTATAAATATAAATATACTTTTAAATAAAATGGTAGGGTAAAATGACAGGAATACCCTCATGTGCTTTGCACATGACTAGACTTAACTGATAATTTTAACAAGGTTAGTGCTAAAGGACCTATGGTGTAAAGCTTTCAACAAAAAAAAAGGATTGTGGCTGTAATTATTGAAGTTAAAGGCTATCCGTTGCAATTAGGTACAAACATAAAGGACGAAAAGTGTAATTTACCCTAAAATTAAACTAAATTAACTAGATTAATTAGACGCTAAATTGGACGAAGACTTAACTCAGTGATGATGAAGGCTACCTAGGCTAGACTCATGTTCAACTAGGATTGGATTTCTATTCGAAATTAACGTGGTATGGAACCGGGATCTTTTAATGCTAAACCTTAAGAATTCCCTACTAAGACCTCCCGACCCTTCTCAGGAAGAAACTTGTGAGACTCTACCAAGGCTGTTACGACTACCAGTTGTTAGATTTCCTTACAGTCTTCTAACTTCTTGAAAAGTGCCCTAATATGACAATCTACCTTACAGCATGAAAGTCTAACTTGAAGGTAAAGTGCTTAAAGTCTGATAAACAGAAAGGCCCCCTCAACTTTTTTATTGGGGAAGAACACTGAACGTGTTTTTTATTTTTTGTTGGAAGTTGAGTTTCTCAATTTAAACAGAAAGGCCCCCTCAACTTTTTTATTTCTAGTGGAGAAATTAAAGTTTCTCAGTTGAACAGAAAGGCCCCTCAACTTTGACAAGTATCTATCACAACCCACTACTACTTGATTCATTGCCATTAAAGCTTGAAACAGATAAGTTATTTGTTTCTGATTGTTGCTTTCGCTCGTATAAATTACCACTTAGCAGTACAAACCCGTTTGGTTAGTAGTAATTTGGTATTTTTTTAATGGCAGAAGACAGTAAATCAAGATTGATAAGTTCGATGGTAGTGATTATGGATTTTGGAAAATGCAAATTGAAGATTTATTGTATCAGAAAAGTTTGCATTTGCCTATCTCAGGTGAACAACCAGATGACATGTATGATGAAGATTGGATGTTGTTGGATAGACAAGCTTTGGGTGTGGTTAGGCTTTCTTTGGCAAAGAGTGTTGCTTACAACATTGTCAATGAAACAACCACATATGGTGTATGAAAAGCCATCCGCTTCAAACAAAGTATTCCTCATCCGACAATTGGTTAACACCAAGATGAATGAAGGCATGTCGGTTACCGCTCACATAAATGAGTTTAACTCGATTATCTCTCGTTTAGTCTCAGTTGAAATAAAGTTTGAAGATGAAGTGCAAGCACTATTCCTTTTATCATCGTTGCCCGACAGTTGGTCAGGCACAGTCACAGCTGTTAGTAGTGCATCCGGCACTACCAAACTCACTTTCGATAGTATTCGTGACTTGATAGTAAACGAAGATATCAGACGGAGAAGCAGTGGTGAGACTTCTAATTCTAGTTCTTTATTGCATACAGAAAGTAGAGGAAGAAGAAACGAAAGAGGACATAATCGAGGCAGGTCCAAGTCCAGAAGAAGGGGACAGTCAAAGAACAGAAAAGACGTTGAATGTTGGAATTGCAAAGAAAAAGGTCACTATAGAAGCCAATGTACAAAACCCGCTTCAAAGAAAGAAGTAAACAGTGTATCCTCGGAAGAACAAGGTGATGTTCTCATCTGTTCTGTTGAAGATTCAGTTGAATCTTGGATTATGGATTCAGATGCTTCTTTCCATGCTATCTCATGCCCAGATATGGTCAAGAATCTACGAACAGGTAACTTTGGTAAAGTTCGTTTAGCAGATGATCAAATGCTTGATATCACAGGTATTGGAGATGTAGACTTGAAGACCTCATTAGGAACTATATGGACATTGAAAAATGTCAGGGTTATTCCTAATTTGAGGAGAAAGTTGATTTCAGTTGGTAAACTGGATGATGAAGGGTTTAATGTTCACTTTGGGGGTGGACAATGGAAAGTGATCAAAGGCAATTTAGTGATTGCCAAAGGAAAGAAGCAAGGTACTCTATACATGGCAGAAGTCTCTGCTGAAGGCATTCATGCAATGACCACCGGTCCGAGTCCATCAAAAGATCCCGTTCTAAAAATCCTAAATTTGTAATTAAAATTAAGGGTAAATTACACTTTTCGTCCTTTATGTTTGTATCGAATTGCAACGGATAGCCTTTAACTTCAGTAATTACAGTCACAATCCTTTATTTAGAAAACTCGTTACGTCTTTCATCCTTTAGCACTAACAAGGTTAAAATTTTAAGTTAACTCAAAACATGTGCCTTGCCCGAGGGTAGACGGCTAATTTCACTTTTTTTTTATAAAACCCTATCTCTTCTCTCAACCATCTCTTTCCCTGTTTCTCTTCAACTAACCTCCACCATCACCATCATATCCAGTCGCAGCCACCACCACCGTAATCAGCAAAAACCAGTTTCTGTTTACATTATCTTCTTCTCCGTCAATCTATTTTCTCACCACTCATCACCGCCTCATTCCGTCGTCATCTACCACCACCCACCACCAACCCATTATCAAAGTAAATTACTTTGACTTTTCAAAACCCACATCCCAGCAAACCAAAAACCCTAAATAACCTGTTCACAAATTTAAACTAACAATTGCTCCAGGCTCAGTCGATTGATCATCGGAATCATCCACAGAAGCTTGAGAGAAACAGGCATTAAGGGTCTTCTTAGTTTTGGCTCTGGTCTGCACCATTTTTTGGAGTGATTTTCCCTCTGCGCTTTAAGGGTTTCAGTAGTGAGGGCTGGAAGTGAAACGTTCCAAATCGCATATAGGGCCCAAAGGATCTCAACAATAGGATCGCATCAGATGGGTTAGGGTGGTTGTTGCTGGATGATGTCCGAGCTCCATATAAAAAGTGGTCGGAGAAGATGACCGGAGAGAGGCTGACCGGAGTTGGGGAAGGGCTGAGTAATTAATCTCTTAGACGGTGGAGGTGCTTACGACGGTGGTGGCGGTGGTGATGCTACGACAGTGGTTCAGGATAAAGAAGATGAAGAGTTTGGTTTATATTCATGTTTTTAGGTTTTTGTTTGGTATAAATATAAATATACTTTTAAATAAAATGGTAGGGTAAAATGACAGGAATACCCTCATGTGCTTTGCACATGACTAGACTTAACTGATAATTTTAACAAGGTTAGTGCTAAAGGACCTATGGTGTAAAGCTTTCAACAAAAAAAAAGGATTGTGGCTGTAATTATTGAAGTTAAAGGCTATCCGTTGCAATTAGGTACAAACATAAAGGACGAAAAGTGTAATTTACCCTAAAATTAAACTAAATTAACTAGATTAATTAGACGCTAAATTGGACGAAGACTTAACTCAGTGATGATGAAGGCTACCTAGGCTAGACTCATGTTCAACTAGGATTGGATTTCTATTCGAAATTAACGTGGTATGGAACCGGGATCTTTTAATGCTAAACCTTAAGAATTCCCTACTAAGACCTCCCGACCCTTCTCAGGAAGAAACTTGTGAGACTCTACCAAGGCTGTTACGACTACCAGTTGTTAGATTTCCTTACAGTCTTCTAACTTCTTGAAAAGTGCCCTAATATGACAATCTACCTTACAGCATGAAAGTCTAACTTGAAGGTAAAGTGCTTAAAGTCTGATAAACAGAAAGGCCCCCTCAACTTTTTTATTGGGGAAGAACACTGAACGTGTTTTTTATTTTTTGTTGGAAGTTGAGTTTCTCAATTTAAACAGAAAGGCCCCCTCAACTTTTTTATTTCTAGTGGAGAAATTAAAGTTTCTCAGTTGAACAGAAAGGCCCCTCAACTTTGACAAGTATCTATCACAACCCACTACTACTTGATTCATTGCCATTAAAGCTTGAAACAGATAAGTTATTTGTTTCTGATTGTTGCTTTCGCTCGTATAAATTACCACTTAGCAGTACAAACCCGTTTGGTTAGTAGTAATTTGGTATTTTTTTAATGGCAGAAGACAGTAAAATCAAGATTGATAAGTTCGATGGTAGTGATTATGGATTTTGGAAAATGCAAATTGAAGATTTATTGTATCAGAAAAGTTTGCATTTGCCTATTTCAGGTGAACAACCAGATGACATGTATGATGAAGATTGGATGTTGTTGGATAGACAAGCTTTGGGTGTGGTTAGGCTTTCTTTGGCAAAGAGTGTTGCTTACAACATTGTCAATGAAACAACCACATATGGTGTATGAAAAGCCATCCGCTTCAAACAAAGTATTCCTCATCCGACAATTGGTTAACACCAAGATGAATGAAGGCATGTCGGTTACCGCTCACATAAATGAGTTTAACTCGATTATCTCTCGTTTAGTCTCAGTTGAAATAAAGTTTGAAGATGAAGTGCAAGCACTACTCCTTTTATCATCGTTGCCCGACAGTTGGTCAGGCACAGTCACAGCTGTTAGTAGTGCATCCGGCACTACCAAACTCACTTTCGATAGTATTCGTGACTTGATAGTAAACGAAGATATCAGACGGAGAAGCAGTGGTGAGACTTCTAATTCTAGTTCTTTATTGCATACAGAAAGTAGAGGAAGAAGAAACGAAAGAGGACATAATCGAGGCAGGTCCAAGTCCAGAAGAAGGGGACAGTCAAAGAACAGAAAAGACGTTGAATGTTGGAATTGCAAAGAAAAAGGTCACTATAGAAGCCAATGTACAAAACCCGCTTCAAAGAAAGAAGTAAACAGTGTATCATCGGAAGAACAAGGTGATGTTCTCATCTGTTCTGTTGAAGATTCAGTTGAATCTTGGATTATGGATTCAGATGCTTCTTTCCATGCTATCTCATGCCCAGATATGGTCAAGAATCTACGAACAGGTAACTTTGGTAAAGTTCGTTTAGCAGATGATCAAATGCTTGATATCACAGGTATTGGAGATGTAGACTTGAAGACCTCATTAGGAACTATATGGACATTGAAAAATGTCAGGGTTATTCCTAATTTGAGGAGAAAGTTGATTTCAGTTGGTAAACTGGATGATGAAGGGTTTAATGTTCACTTTGGGGGTGGACAATGGAAAGTGATCAAAGGCAATTTAGTGATTGCCAAAGGAAAGAAGCAAGGTACTCTATACATGGCAGAAGTCTCTGCTGAAGGCGTTCATGCAATGACCACCGGTACGAGTCCATCAAATTTATGGCACAACCGACTCGGACACATGAGCGAGAAGGGATTGAAGATGTTGGCTCAGAAAGGTAAGTTTCCAGACTTGAAGAAAGTGGAAACTGAATTCTGTGAACCTTGTGTTCTTGGAAAACAAAAGAGGGTTACTTTTTTGAAGACAGGGAGGACACCGAAAGCTCAGAAGTTAGAGTTTGTTCACTCGGATGTATATGGACCAACCTCAGTTTTATCTCTAGGAGGCTCAAGATACTATGTTACTTTCATCGATGATTCAACACGAAAGGTATGGGTATATTTTCTTAAGCATAAATCTGCCGTATTTGATGCTTTTAAGATATGGAAATCTGCTGTTGAAAATGAAACTAACTTGAAGGTAAAGTGCTTAAAGTCTGATAATGGTGGAGAATACATTAGTCAGCAGTTCACTGACTATTGTGCCAAGAAAGGGATAAAGATGATCAAGACAGTTCCCGGAAATTCTCAGCAGAATGGTGTAGCTGAGAGAATGAATAGAACTCTAAATGAGAGGGCTAGAAGCATGAGGCTAAATGCCGGGATGCCCAAGACTTTCTGGGCCGATGCAGTTAGCACTGCAGCCTACTTGATCAACCGTTCACCAACCGGTCCCTTAGATTTCAAGTTGCCTGAAGAAATGTGGCAAGGAAAGGAGGTAAGTCTCGAACACTTACGAGTCTTTGGTTGTAGTGCTTACGATTTGTTAGAAGCTGGTGACAGTGATAAGTTAGACTCAAAATCCAAGAAGTGCACATTCATTGGTTATGGGTCAGAACAAATGGGTTATATGCTTTGGGATAATGAAGGCAGAAAAGTAATCAGAAGCAAGAATGTCGTCTTCAATGAAAACGAATTGTACAAAGACAGAAACACCAAAAGACCAGAAGTTCAGAAAGACTATGTTGAATTTGAAAGTGGTGAAACAAGGAAAGAAGCTTCAGTCGACATTCCAGAAAATGGGAATGAGTCAATCGACAGTGGGAGCTCAGGGGATGATTCTAGTAATGATTCTGAAGAAGAAGAAGAAGAGGTCGCTCCTCAAATTCCAGAATCCCTAGAAACTCCTCAGTTTCAACCAAGAAGATCCTCCAGAGTCGTTAGACCACCAGACAGATATTCACCATCCGTCAATTACATACTTTTGACAGAAAATGGTGAACCCCAGTGTTACTCAGAAGCCATGGGGTTGAAAGATTCATTGCAGTGGGAGTTAGCAATGAAAGAAGAAATGAAGTCGCTTGAGAAGAATAAGACCTGGCACTTAACAAAGCTTCCTGCTGGGAAGAAGGCTCTTCATAACAAGTGGGTTTTCAGGGTCAAAGATGAACATGATGGTACCAAACGGTACAAAGCAAGATTAGTGGTCAAGGGATTTCAGCAGAAAGAGGGAATTGATTTCAATGAAATATTTTCTCCAGTGGTGAAAATGACTACCATCAGACTTGTTCTCAGTATTGTAGCAGCAGAAGGTTTGCATCTAGAGCAGCTAGATGTCATGACAGCTTTTTTAAATGGTGACCTAGAAGAAGATATCTACATGACACAACCAGAAGGTTTTCAGGTTAAGGCAAAGAAAACTTGGTGTGTAAGTTGAAGAAGAGTTTGTATGGTCTGAAACAAGCGCCCCGACAATGGCATTTGAAGTTTGATAACTTCATGGGAAGAGTCGGATACAAGAGATGTGACAATGACCATTGTTGCTACATCAAGAGGTTTAAGGGTTCTTATATCATTCTATTACTATATGTGGATGATATGTTGATTGCAGGTTCAGACATGACAGAGATCAAGAAGCTGAAGAAACAAATGTCTGAAGAGTTCGAGATGAAAGACTTGGGAGCTGCAAACCAAATACTCGGGATGAGTATTTTCAGAAACAAAGAAGATGGTTCTTTAACACTCTCTCAAGAGAAGTACATTGAGAAAGTGTTAGAAAGATTCAGCCTTAAAGATGCCAAGATTCGAAGCACACCTTTGGGAAGTCACTTTAAGCTTCCTAAAGTTCAGTCACCCAGATCAGATGAAGACAAAGCAGATATGGCTAAAGTTCCGTATGCATCGGCAGTTGGTAGCCTCATGTATGCAATGGTATGCACGAGACCAGATATAGCTCATGCAGTGGGAGTTGTTAGTCGGTTTATGTCCAATCCAGGGAGAGAACATTGGGAAGCAGTTAAATGGCTGCTAAGATATTTGAAGGGGACTTCAAAAGTGGCATTACAGTTTAAAGGGAAAGAGGTTATTCTGAAGGGTTTTGCTGATGCTGACCTTGGTGGTTGTAAAGAATCTTACAAAAGCACCACCGGATATGTCTTTACAGCGGGAGGCACTGCAGTAAGCTGGATGTCCAGACTGCAGAAAAGTGTTGCCCTTTCAACCACAGAAGCTGAGTATATGGCAGTTGCTGAAGCAAGCAAAGAGCTTATATGGTTGAAGAATTTTCTCAAAGAGCTCGGCAAGGAACAAGTTGATTGTGCACTATTCTGTGACAATCAAAGTGCAATTCATCTTGCAAAGAATCCTGTCTTCCATTCGAAGACAAAGCATATACAACTGAGATATCACTTCATCAGAGAGCAAATTAGTGAAGGCACTCTGAAGTTGAAGAAGATCAAAGGAAGTGAAAATCCATCTGATATGTTGACTAAGGTTGTCACCTTAGAGAAGTTGAAGCTTTGCATAGCTTCAACTGGCCTTCAGGTTAATTGAAGAGAAGGCCGGGTAACTAGGAATGATGAAGATCAAAGTTTTTTACAGAGATACTGATGCACAGTTGAAGCACAGGTGAAGATTATTCCGTGGTTTCAAGTGGGAGATTGTTGTGTGAAGCCAACCACTTGACAACTTGATCAATTGTTGAGTGTGAATCCACTAGAGCAAGTGGACATCAGGTAATCATTCTTATCAAAACAGCAAAAGAAGATAAGGGGCTGAGATGATCCAACCCATTATTCACGGATCATGTTTTGTTTTGTGACAATCTTCTCTTTCATCCAATCTTATATAAGAGATTGTTTGTATCTGTAAATTCTTGTACCAAAAGCTTAATACAAATATTCCTAGTTACCACAGTGGATGTAGGTATATTTAAGATGAGAACCCACTAGTAGACCGACAATTAGGTATATTTAAGATCAAAGGAACCTAGAACCGAATCGAGCCTACCCGCACATCCCAAACTAGACACAAGCTCAATTATATTATCTCATATTATTATTATTTGAATCCGAACAAAAACCCGACTTTTCTATCATTTTCCGCTTTTTATTTTGCAAACTTCTTACTTTCAAAAGTCATTTTCTAAATTTTCAATTGTTTTGGATTTTTGAAAATTTGTAATTTTTTAAAAAAATATTTTTTCGACTTTTTATGACTAAAATAACCAAACTAACGACTAAAACCCAAGTGTACCATCCCCACACTTAAAATTTGCATTGTCCCTAATGCAAGGATGAAAAACGACTCCTAACACCTAAAAACAAAAGAAATAACGACAAAAAATAAAAACTATACAAAGTATACAAGTGGAACGACTTAGCTGAATATATGTGAGACTGTCAGTGTGCCAGTCGATACTACATATGCCCTCCAATCCAAACACGCTCAGCAACAATTCCTAAACTCGGACACGCGAACGGAAGCGGCAACAACCATCGACCTAACAATCAATCATAACATACCAAACAAGACAAACCAAACATAATATATATCATCATAACGTTAGTTCCAACATCCATCAGACAGCGTATCAACCAACCCCAACAACTCTACCAACCTGTTTAAGTATATAAGTACAACCCAAAATATGAGGATCAAAGCAGCATAAAAGAAAAATAAAAACAAAAGATATAATCAGCACTGCTACATCCTCGTACTAACCCTCATCATCACGCTCCCCTTCATTCCATTGCTCCTCAAAACCTGCCTCCCAGGATGGCGGTGGCTGCAACTGAAAGTGATCCATCAGAACCCGCATGCCATCCTCTAACCTCCTCTGACATGTCTCCATCTGATGCCTCATCTGACCAAACTGGTCATCAACATAATCGTACAAACCCTTCACCCTATCATATACTGCCTTTAATGTCAAAGGATCTGGGCGAGGCTCCCTAATCGGATACTGGCGCGCAGGTAACTCACACCTAACGAGAGGCACCTGATATCTAGGGGGAATCGTAGCCTGCATCGCCTCAGCTGCAACCGTACTTGGTGGAGGCTGTACCTGAGGCCCCTTAACTATCGCTGCCCAAGCTGGCGGCTCATCATAAGTAACTATGCCCGCCGACTGAAAACTCTTCAGCTCCATCAACGTAGGAGCTGGACCAGTGTGCATCCTCTCAGCTGGATAATCAGCGAAAACCGCCAAACTCTCTGCTAGCCACGTAATATAAGGTCCACAATATAACCGAGCCTGCCTCCCTCCTCTCGAAGGTCTCGTCATCGACCACGCGAAAATACTAGCTAAGTTAGCCGGTTGGCCCTCCACCATGCACATCAAACAGAACAAACTATGATGATTCACCTTATTATCTCCCTCATGTCTACCTATCAACGTGGCTGCCAAAATCTTGTGTATAAACCTATGAACTGGATCCCTAATATCCGAGGCCACCATGTTGTTTGAGAATGGTGCCGTGGCAATCGTACCCCAAAACCTGGCCAGATCCTCCTTCATCACACAAAAATCCTGCGCCTTCTTCACAACACCCCTCAACAATGTCACAAACCCAGGCTCGTGAACCTCCTGCTGTGTATAAAACCCCGTCGCCACCGCAAACTGAGGCAAAGTCATATTGAACACCTTCTTTCCTAATGAAAAAGACACCACATCAGCCTCAGCAAATCCCCCTACATGCCTGTACTCGAACGTAGAATGAAACTCTAAAGCTAACTCATAGTAGTGCAGGGCATCACAATCCAACACTAATCTAAACTTATCTCCCAACCAAGATTACAATAGGCGTCGGTAATTTACCTAATCCCAGGTTCACCTAATCCCCCCTCAAGCTTATAGGACAAAAGGAACAACCACTGGGTTATTTCCTAACCGTTTTATACCAAGATCAAGAGAATTTAAAATCAAATGTGTTCTCATTTTTTTTTCCTTTTTTTTTCTTTCTTTTGAGCTTAGACGTTGCTTTACCTAACCCAGAGGCATTCCGGCTGTAGAGTCGCTATCCCCAACCAAGATTACAATAGGCGTCGGTAATTTTTTTGCACTTTTGATTTCACACATCCTAGAGACATTCCGGTTGTAGAGTCACCATCCCCAACCAAGATTACATAGGCCTGTGCTACTTTTCTTTTGTTTCTAGCTCATTTTTTTATTATTATTTTTTTTAATTATTTCAACGAGATATGATAAGAAACTCTAACGATCTTAACTTATAATGGCATCCCTTATACTATTATTGGCGGTTTCAATTTTCCCACTTTCCCTAGATGAGAACCCACTAGTAGACCGACAATTAGGTATATTTAAGATCAAAGGAACCTAGAACCGAATCGAGCGTACCCGCACATCCCAAACTAGACACAAGCTCAATTATATTATCTCATATTATTATTATTTGAATCCGAACAAAAACCCACACGTCTTTCATAAGACAATTAAATTAGGGTTTTAATTTAGCCGACCCTAGTTATCTCCATTGAGGCTTGGGCCTAACTTGGGGATACAATGGGCATAGTAGGTTAGCTGACCGAACCACTTAAAATATTCGTGTCGTTTTATTGCTTTCGTGTGTGTGTTCAGTTTCATGTGTGTGTTCAATCCTAACGGTGTGCATAGGCAGTTAGGCACATGTTCAACCAGTTAGGCACATGTTCACTACAAAACCAATTTTAAGTGGAGACTGGAGAGCATTTGTACCTAATGCTAGCCACATATACCAAGTGAGAGAAAGAGGCGGTTACATAACCGCCATATGTATCATGGTTAAAGCAATACGTACAAAGGTGTTTGTGTGGATCTTTCGGTTCTCTTCTTATAACTAATTCTGTATTGAACGACCTTCTCTACTCAAAACTTGTTCCGGTTGATAACCTATGTTTCAGTAAAACCAAATATAGTTAAACATAATCTATAATAAATATAGTTAAACACAATCTATATTGCTAAAGACAATATTTTTGGGAGTTTGAGCATAACAAAGTATTATCTTTTTTATATGTTTCAAGATAGGGAAGGGTATAGTCCTGTGAGTGTATTCCTCCATTTTAAGATCTTTGACAATGTCACATAATATATTCTATAATCATAAAGTTTTTCTGAAGAGTTTTAGTTATAAACTTGCAGCCTCAAGCAAGAGAGAAAGCTGAGAAGGAAGGATTCGAAATCAGTATTGCCAAGACTAGCTTTAAGGCCAACACCAAAGCCCTTGCTGAAAATGAAGGAGAGGGGATGGCCAAGGTAATTACTAATAAGGGTGGGCCGGGTCGGGTTGTTTACCGGTCAAAACGGACAGCTTTAAAACGGTTCAAATGAGTTGGGCCAGAACGGGTTCACCCACTATATTTGTTTTTAATTATTCTTATTAACGACCACACGATTCTATTGAAAGTACACTTTACAAATATTTGTGAAGTGTTTTTACTCCTTTATAACCAGCTGGCAAGCAATGACTTGTGTATCTTTTCTCTAACTGGTTGCATATTCACTCAAGCTATTTTGCTTTTTTTGCTTGCAGTTGATTTACAGGCCCGACAATGGAGAAATCCTTGGTGTTCATATATTTGGCATGCATGCTGCAGACCTCATCCACGAAGCATCAAATGCAATTGCTTTAGGAACACGTATACAGGTTCGAATTTACCAACCATTAGAGTTGCGTCTCCAGGTTGTATTATATCTCCAACGGGCCAATTTTAAAAAAGAAAAACCTCGACTAAAATTGAAACAGCGTAAAAGTCACCCAAAGTGTGTTCCAATTCTTTTAACCCTCACTGTACAGTGTCGGGTTAAACCTGCCAACCCGCGAACACGACCCGTTTAGCACCCCTACTGTACACTATATCACATTGAATATGTAATTTATTTATATATAAAACAAGGACAAAGTTCAATACTATGATTCTTCTACGCCGTTCGGATAATTTATTCGAATTATGCAGGACATCAAGTATGCTGTTCATGCCCATCCAACATTGTCTGAAGTGATCGATGAACTATTCAAATCAGCAAAGGTAGATTCTTCTACGCCGTTTGGATAATTTATTTTCTATGCAAAAAAAGTTTCATATAAAACTAGAGACTTCATGTACGAATTGCAGGTAAGGGGGGAAGCCTCCCTAGTTCCTCAACTGAGATTATCTCTCCTTTTACAATGGTATAATAAAACCGCACAATCTAAACAAATAATTTTCTCAACACATACCTCTTAAATCAAAATCCGTCTATTGACAATGTCATTGTAGGTGGCAATTTCAAACCCGTTTATATGAAAACAAGTTGATGACTTGTTGTATTGTTTTAGTAAAGGACAAACGGGTAAAATATAAGAAAACTAGCTAATGAGTGAAACTAGTTATAACAAGTCAAAATCTGTCTTAAAGGTTTTGTTCCATCAATATAGTTTTTAATTGTTTTTAATACATTAACTATTATAAAATCGGCAAAAGTTGCTGAAGGGTTAGCGAACCCGTTTTGATGTGCACATGATTTTCTTGTTATCCAAACTGCCCAATCTACCCACTTTGCCACCTCTACACGTGACATTTCGAAATGATGCACATTGTTGTACAGGTTAAAGACGAGGCTTCTAGGGCTGTTGGTGAACCAGTTGCCGTCTAATCTCAGTTGATGGATTTTATCAAAAAGCCGTGGATCGTTTGTGACAAAAATCCAATGCACATTTTTTTTTTCTGGAGCACTTGCTAGTTACCTATCAAGAGACTGAAATTTTGATATTTATGTATTCTTCCTATTAGTTTGCCTCTAAACCTGATAATTTTGAGTATAAATAAACAGAATTAGAATAATTATCATTTATACTCAACCAGTTAAGACTGTTTTTGAACTCACAATAATTAGTTTAAATGCACAACGAAAGTATATATTTTAGTAGGTAAAACTCAGTGTCATGAAAACCTAGTGAAGGAAAATTGACACATAATAGGTATGGGAATTTTGGATCTACAACTGTATTCAGAAAACAAAACATGGCTACGAGAAAAGAGTACATGTATTTCTTCCCTTGATAATCACTCGTTTGAGCTCATTGAGTTGATGCAGTCTAATGTAATTAATCAAGTTCTTCAATGTTGAGGTTGGTAGGGGATTTCTAAACAAATCTTATACAACAAACTCATTGACAATAATATTTGACCTTAAGATGACCACATGTTTTTATTAGACATGAAACCACACTCCCCATATTATAGTTAAATCTAAATTTTATTTTGAACCTTTAAATATGTTTTTAGTAACTTGAAATTTATAAACTTACATGCCATATTTATCATATTTATGTCTATACTCTACAGTTAATGATTTTTGTTATTCCATAGAAACAAATATGCTTCTGTTTTTAGACATTTAGTTGTTGGCTTTTGGTGTCATCAGGCCTATTTTTTTTTAATTTACTTGGGTTTACCTAAAACCAATGTGATATGAGGCTTGGGGTGATCAGAATTCGTTTCGAATTCAAAAAATTCAAAATTCGATTAAACTCGATTCGATTATCAAGAATTCGTTTCGATTATAAGAATTCGAATACGAATTCGATTCAATTTGAGTCAAGTAAATCGAATACGAATTTATAATTTCAAATTCGAATAAAAATTATACATTTTATTTATTATTTTTATATATAATACATATATAACTTTTATTGAGCTATACTATAAATTATTTTCAAAATTTATTCCAAGTATCAAAATTACCCATTACCAAACCCACTACATAGCCCATAACTAAAACCTATATATGTCCCATAACTAAAACCTAAGTAGCAAATCTATCAATAGATTTTTAACACTAAAAATATTAACTTGTAGTGGTTATTCTCGAATTCTCTCTCATTTTGAATGTTAGATTTATGATACTTTATTTGGAAATTTTTAATGTGATATCGTGTTTTATGGCTGCTTTAAAAGTTATGTTTCATTTTAATAGATTTTTATATGTTTTAAAAGAAACTTAATCAAATTGAATTTATTCGAATTCGAATTTTTAATCGAATACGAATTGGGTTTTTTATTCGTATACGAATTCGAATTGGGTAGGTTTTAATCGAATTCGAATTCAAAGAAAAATTAAAATTATTCGAATAATTCAATTCGAATAATTCGAAAATTCGATATTCGATTCGATGAACACCCCCTAAATGAGGCTAAGCTTTGTTCAAGGCTATTATGATTTATGGCACCAATGACCCATATAGTTCAATGGGAGCAAAGCTTCCTAGTGACCAAGGATTCCAACGGGCACACACCGGGTGGGGTCCAAAGAAAAACCCTAGGTAATTTGCTTTGTATTTGCATAGTTGGTAAAAAATTACATGCAAATTTATTATCAACAGAAACTGATCATTAGTAGTAACTGGCTGTCACTAGTAACACTGATTAACAACTTCTGTCAATGGCAATTATGCTATTAGCGACAATTGTTGTCGGCGGTTAGTGTGTATCAACAACTTTGACAATCAATAATAATCGAGTTACTACCGGCAGGTTTAGTAATAATGCTAAAGAAGTTTCAACCGAATATTATCTTGCTAATGTAACCAAACTAGGTGTTGCACCGCACGCGTTGTGGGGCGATGACCGAATAATTCTTAACCAATTAAAAAAACAGTACCATAGTTTTGCTAGAAAGAAAAAGTAAAAAGAGTGTTAGGCAGCTACTTGACACGATTTTTAGCTGGGGCAAAGTCATATTTTTATTTTTATTTGGGGGAAAAATCAATTTTTTTTCCCGAGAGTAAGTTAGGGGAAAACCATATTTTTATTTTGCACTGGGGGCAAAAAAAAAATAATTTTGAATTTAGGGTGATATCGTAATTTTGAAGCGAGGAGAAAATCGTAAATTTTTAGCTGGGGGCAAAAGCATAATTTTATTTTGAACTGGGGGCAAGCGTGTAATTTAGAGTTAGGGGCAAAACCATAATTTGTTAGGACCAATTAGCGAGTGCTAGGGAGCTGTTTGGCACGAATAAAAACTAAATTGAGTAAACAAAGTAAAATAAAACACTATCATAGTTTTGGCCAAAAAAAAACTATGGCAACATTGCAATCTTTAGCTTGGGTAAAATCGTAATTTTAAAATGGGGCAAAATAATATTTTTAACTGAGGGCAAAACCATTTTTTTATTTTGAATTGAGGGCAAAATCGTAATATTTTTACTGAGGACAAAATCGTAATTTTTACCTGGGGGCAAAACAAAAATTTTATTTTGAACTGGTGGCGAAATTGTAATTTTAAACTGGGAACCAAATTGTAATTTGGCAGGATTGTAGCTGTGGCAAAACTATAATTTTTTTTAACCAAGGCAAAATCGTAAATTTAAGATGGGGGCAAAGCATAAATTTAATTTCGAACTGAGGCAAGATCGTAATTTGGCAAGACTTATAAATAACTATTTTATACCAAAAAAGAGAGAGAGAGAAGCCGTCACTTTTGACCAATCACACACTTTTACTATTACCGCCGGCACTTGAATTTGTATGTGTTGAAAATAACTAAGATGTTTTCATACGAAAAGCATACTCGTTCTTGTTTTCTTTATAAATAATCAAACTAAGATATACATAGTTAATTCACGAGTCAAAGAGTTATTCAATCTATTTTTAAACTATAAAACCTAAATTAGTAACTGAAAATACCTTTTTAACATTTTTAATTTAAAAATATTGTGTTTTTCTGATTATGTAGAACTTTGTTGTGGTACTTTAATGTGACGAGCTTACGTAATACATGAATATTATAAATAACCATTACATGCAACAATAAATGATAAGTATCATAAAACATATATCAATGGAGCATACTTTACTAAAGTCTAAACCCTATAATCTATATCTATACTATATAATAAAAAAACCAATAAAAAAATACTTATCATTATTCTAGACCATCTACTGTTACTTAATTGTAGATAATTATTATTTAATTTAAATTATTAAATTTAATATATGTTTCAAACATTTAATAAATTACGGATAAAATTCCACAAATTATCTTTTTATTTAGGGATTTTTACATATTTCCCCCTCCTAAGCCTTCTTATTACATATTTCCCCAAATCAAAAAATCAATTACATATTTCCCCTCCCTAACTCATATATATTACATATTTCCCATTTTCATTTAAATGACTCTTATTTATGACTATTTTACCCTTAATGACTTATTAAATGAATATTTACATATTTCCCCATTCGAATATGTAAAATCAATTACATATTTACCCCAATTCTTCTACTTGTTACCCTTCACTAGGTGACCCACACAAGACAAGACAAAGTAGGCGGTCGTCTCACAGGCATGAGTCATCTAACCACAGGTCCAGAAAGAAGAGCAACAACGGTTAATCTTCGGTCAAAGAAAGCACATGACGGGGTGTGCCAAAAACCACATGATTAAACAGTTGAACACACGAAGAACAAACGCGTTGATTGAGCTTGTAACAAAATGGATAATAAACTTTTACAGGAATGAATCTGTAACAAATTTATATTGCATTCTTATTTATGAACTTGTAGATCATATTGTATAATTGTACATATGAAGAAATGTGATTTCAAAATTCAAATTACATTTATATGAGATCACAAACACTCTAAGCTCACCTCTATCTCCTCGTGTGATCCAAAGATCAGAATTGAGGTAAGTAACATCAAAATCAAAATCACCGCTCCCTCGGTTAGTTGATGGCCTAAATTGTTTGGGTAGTTGAGGTATCTCTAATGGTGGCAGTTGTGATAAATTTCCTTTTGTCTTCACTGTTCTTTTCTCAAATACAATTTTGATTGCAGAAGTTCCTGTCAGGAATGTAACGATTATTAGTGTGTGTTTAAGTTAGGGGTGTTGAATGGGTCATATTCACAGGTTGAACCCTCCGAACATGACACAAATCAATAAACGTGCCACACGCATGAACCCGTATACGAAAAGACCTGTTGTGGGTTGATAAAAACATGACCCGCTTAACCAAAAAATTATTGCATATTAATACTCTAAAACTACATATTTACTATAAAATATACAATGTTAAAAAAAATTAAAAGTAAAAGTAATGGAATGATACTGAAAGTATCATCTTTCAATTTATACAGATTTAAAAATAAAATTAAAAAAAAAACAAAAGCTTTTATCAACGGAAATCATCCATTATCAATTAAAAAATAGGGATTTTTACATATTTCCCCCTCCTAAGCCTCCTTATTACGTATTTCCCCAAATCAAAAAATCAATTACATATTTCTCCTTTTTTTAAGAAATTACCAATTACCCTCAAATAAAGTATATCCCAGTTGTATAATCAAGAGAAACCCTACACAACAAAAAGGCCCTTTCTTCTCCCCCACCAAAAAGACGTTGTTGTTCATCTTCTTCAGGTATGTTAAAAAAATCAAATCTTGTTCATCTTGTTCATCACGCATAATCACGTTGCTGTTAATCTTGTTCATTACACATATGATTTCTTGTTTTTTAATTGATAATGGATGATTTTAATATTACCCCAAGAAATCACCACGCATATGATTCCTTGATATCCTATTCAACTTCTACAAGCTTCAGTGTCATTCCATGGTATGAGTTCTTATTTTTTAGGGATTTTTACATATTTCCCCATCCTAAGCCTTCTTATTACATATTTCCCATCCCTAACTCATATATATTACATATTTTCCATTTTCATTTAAATGACTCTTATTTATTACTATTTTACCCTTAATGACTTATTAAATGAATATTTACATATTTCCCCATTCGAATATGTAAAATCAATTACATATTTACCCCAATTCTTCTACTTGTTACTCTTCACTAGGTGACCCACACAAGACAAGACAAAGTAGGCGGTCGTCTCACAGGCATGAGTCATCTAACCACAGGTCCAGAAAGAAGAGCAACAACGGTTAATCTTCGGTCAAAGAAAGCACATGACGGGGTGTGCCAAAAACCACATGATTAAACAGTTGAACACACGAAGAACAAACGCGTTGATTGAGCTGGTAACAAAATGGATAATAAACTTTTAGAGGAATGAGTTTGTAACAAATTTATATTGCATTCTTCTTTATGAGCCTGTAGATCATATTGTATAATTGTACATATGAAGAAATGTGATTTCAAAATTCAAATTACATTTATATGAGATCACAAACACTCTAAGCTCACTTCTATCTCCTCGTGTGATCCAAAGATCAGAATTGAGGTAAGTAACATCAAAATCAAAATCACCGCTCCCTCGGTTAGTTGATGGCCTAAATTGTTTAGGTAGTTGAGGTATCTCCAATGGTGGCAGTTGTGATAAATTTCCTATTGTCTTCACTGTTGTTTTCTCAAATACAATTTTGATTGCAGAAGTTCCTGTCGGGAATGTAACGATTATTAGTGTGTGTTTAAGTTAGGGGTGTTGAATGGGTCATATTCATAGGTTGAACCCTCCGAACATGACACAAATCAATAAACGTGCCACACGCATGAACCCGTATACGAAAAGACCTGTTGTGGGTTGATAAAAACATGACCCGCTTAACCAAAAAATTATTGCATATTAATACTCTAAAACTACATATTTACTATAAAATATACAATGTTAAAAAAATTAAAAGTAAAAGTAATGGAATGATACTGAAAGTATCATCTTTCAATTTATACAGATTTAAAAATAAAATTAAAAAAAAAACAAAAGCTTTTATCAACGGAAATCATCCATTATCAATTAAAAAATAGGGATTTTTACATATTTCCCCCTCCTAAGCCTCCTTATTACGTATTTCCCCAAATCAAAAAATCAATTACATATTTCTCCTTTTTTAAGAAATTACCCAATTACCCTCAAATAAAGTATATCCCAGTTGTATAATCAAGAGAAACCCTACACAACAAAAAGGCCCTTTCTTCTCCCCCACCAAAAAGACGTTGTTGTTCATCTTCTTCAGGTATGTTAAAAAATCAAATCTTGTTCATCTTGTTCATCACGCATAATCACGTTGCTGTTAATCTTGTTCATTACACATATGATTTCTTGTTTTTTAATTGATAATGGATGATTTTAATATTACCCCAGAAATCATCACGCATATGATTCCTTGATATCCTATTCAACTTCTACAAGCTTCAGTATCATTCCATGGTATGAGTTCTTATTTTTTAGGGATTTTTACATATTTCCCCCTCCTAAGCCTTCTTATTACATATTTCCCCAAATCAAAAAATCAATTACATATTTCCCCTCCCTAACTCATTTATATCACATATTTCCCATTTTCATTTAAATGACTCTTATTTATGACTATTTTACCCTTAATGAGTTATTAAATGAATATTTACATATTTCCCCATTCGAATATGTAAAATCAATTACATATTTACCCAAATTCTTTTACTTGTTACTCTTCACTAGGTGACCCACACAAGACAAGACAAAGTAGGCGGTCGTCTCACAGGCATGAGTCATCTAACCACAGGTCCAGAAAGAAGAGCAACAACGGTTAATCTCCGGTCAAACAAAACACATGACGGGGTGTGCCAAAAACCACATGATTAAACAGTTGAACACACGAAGAACAAACGCGTTGATTGAGCTTGTAACAAAATGGATAATAAACTTTTAGAGGAGTGAATCTGTAACAAATTTATATTGCATTCTTATTTATGAACCTGTAGATCATATTGTATAATTGTACATATGAAGAAATGTGATTTCAAAATTCAAATTACATTTATATGAGATCACAAACACTCTAAGCTCACCTCTATCTCCTCGTGTGATCCAAAGATCAGAATTGAGGTAAGTAACATCAAAATCAAAATCAAAATCACCGCTCCCTCGGTTAGTTGATGGCCTAAATTGTTTGGGTAGTTGAGGTATCTCCAATGGTGGCAGTTGTGATAAATTTCCTATTATCTTCACTGTTGTTTTCTCAAATACAATTTTGATTGCAGAAGTTCCTGTCGGGAATGTAACGATTATTAGTGTGTGTTTAAGTTAGGGGTGTTGAATGGGTCATATTCACAGGTTGAACCCTCCGAACATGACACAAATCAATAAACGTGCCACACGCATGAACCCGTATACGAAAAGACCTGTTGTGGGTTGATAAAAACATGACCCGCTTAACCAAAAAATTATTGCATATTAATACTCTAAAACTACATATTTACTATAAAATATACAATGTTAAAAAAATTAAAAGTAAAAGTAATGGAATGATACTGAAGTATCATCTTTCAGTTTATACAGATTTAAAAATAAAATTAAAAAAGAAAACAAAAGCTTTTATCAACGGAAATCATCCATTATCAATTAAAAAATAGGAATTTTTACATATTTCCCCCTCCTAACTGTAGATAATTATTCTAGACCATCTACTATTACTTAACTGTAGATAATTATTATTTAATTTAAATTATTAAATTTAATATTTGTTTAAAACATTTAAGAAACTATTTTATAAATCATCTTATTATTATATATTTATATTAATTATCTTAAATATTATTTTGTAGTTATAAGTTTATCTAATTGGCTAATTGCTATATGCCTAATCTAAACCTTTCAACAATATTTTTAGAACTAATAAATTAAGAGCATTGGTATTTAAATAAAACTTGGATTCACGTCGTGAGAAAGTCAATGATACAGTTTGTCTTCTAATCGATGGTTCAAATGCTTTCATATTTATAAACTTAACAAACATCACAAGTTTTGATCATACGTAAAACAAAATTTTGTTCGGATATCAGAAAAGTATCTTAAAATATCGTTTTATAATTGTTAAATTTTCGTTAATAATTATTTGATATTTTATTTATTACTTAACCCGTGTAATATACAAGATTATAACCTACTATATAATAAATTTTATTCATGTTAGGATGAAATTTTCCCCATCGTGAGAGCTAAGCATGTGTACTAGGTTTTTGACACATAACCACCACGTGGCAAATATAGATCAACACCCTCGATCTAACCCTATCCTTTCCAAGATATTTCATACTATAAATATCCATAACATATACACATATAACAAAAACAGAAACATACTAAATATAGTAATAGTAAAGTAATGTCAGGAGCCCAAGGAACTTTGCCGCCGGGAAGCACGACGGCAACAACATATCATTCCGTACCAGGGGGAGAGAACCAGAGTCGAATGGATATCCACTCCAAGGATGACGAGGGTAAGATTCAGATCGATAAAATACAAGATAAGGTGGAGGATTGTGCCGGTCGCGGCGGCCCTGTTTTTGGCGATGCAGTGTCGGCCACCGTCGAAGCGCAAGAACAAGGCCGCCGCGACAAGCCGGACCCCGGTGTTACCGGCACCGGATAGATGGTAACTACCAGTTGCTTGATGATGTCAAGTGGTGTTTTGTGTGGTTAATTTTGTCTTTACTTTGTTAGTTTCTTCTAGTGTTTAATTAGCAGCTTATGTACGTATGTGTACAAGTTTCACATCGTTGGACATAATATGATATGGTAACATGTTTTAAATAGTTGTTGCTAAAACATGTGACGAGTCATGGCATTATAAATAAGTAACAATCATGTTGATATATATAAACAAGTGAGTAACTAAAATGACAATAACTAAACTTGTCTAAACACAAGACAATACTAAAATGGTACCAAAAGTCGTATGGAAGCACAATGAGTCGAATAGTAACATATAGTCATAAGTACGTGGCAACTATGTGTGTCACCCAGGGTACACCCAGGGGTTGGACGGAGAGGACCATCGGTCAAGGCACGTTTTTTAGAAAAAAATCTGATGTGTATACGTAAAATTTTTTTTTATAGGGTATACTTATACAAACACCAATATAGGCTCACTTACAAAACTATTTTATGTTTTAGATTAGTTATTAGCCTATTGGCATTATGTTTAGACCTTTGTTGAGCTAAATACCTAATTTCGTGAAGGCCTAAGAGCACGTTTTTTGGAGCTCGAACAGGGTACACGAATTATAAGAGCCGGCCCGAAAAATTTCGAATATAACAAATATAAAAACCGTGAGAACAAATTTGGTGCATCCATAAACTAGATCTAGAGTTGGTATTAAAGACACCTCGTTAGTTCTCAAAAAGAGTTAAAATTAGATAGAATTAAGGGTATTTCTGGTATTTGTATTTGTTTTGATTCATTAAAATTAACTCCTCCCTAAAATCGAAATAACTCTCCTCAAATCTCGCAACCCTTCACCCTAAATAGTGTGTGCGGTAGGGGTGTTCGAAAATATCCGTATTCAAAAATTCGATCTGGAACTATCTGATATCCGAATCCGAAAAATCCGAAATTTCGGATATCCTAAACTCGGATATTCGAATTTTCGAATTCGGATTCAGATAGTGATTTTGAAAATTTTCGGATATTTCGGATATTTGAAATATCCGAAAATTTAATTTTTATTTTTTATCGGATATATATATATGAAAAATATCCGAAATACGAAACTATCCGAAAAATATCCGAAAATTTATATTTGGATATCCAAAACGATCAGGAATATCTAGTTCGGAATATTAAAAAAATTAAAAACTAAAAATTAAATAACTAATTGATATTCAGATATCCGATCCACTATCTGAAAATTCGGATACGGATTCGGATAGTGAAATCAGGTATCCGAAAATTTCGGATATCCGAAACTCGGATATCCGAATTTTTGGATATCCGGTTTTGAACTGTGCGGTGATGACCCTCTCATGACCATTATGACCCTTTATATACGCATCGGTCATCCACTTTTAATCTACTATCCAACACGTAAGGATGTGGTCATCATCCACTTCTAATCTACCATATAACACTACTATTCTAGTGGTCATGACACAAATCACTATCCCTTTTGTTATTTTAGTTTATCTTTTAAAGTGTCAAAATCTAGGAAAATAGAAAAAAGGTGCCCGTGGTAATTGTGGTTTAATCCACGCCAATATAATCATGAATTATTGAGGGAGGGTGGTATAACCTTTCATTCATATTCTTACACAACGAATCATGTTTTAACTATGGCCCCTACACCCTTTTAGCCTTAGTCAAATTCAGAACAATTCTTTCTCTCTTCAAGTCTTAGGGGCTGTTTGTTTAGCTCTTAATGAGGCTCTGAATGATTCAGACCCCTTACACAATGATTCAGACCCCTTACTAGTTCAGTAATTAATGGTTCAGATTATTTGTTTCGTGAGCAGATGGGTGAATGGTTCAGACAATTGCCTCCGAATGATTAAGCACTATAAAAAGTCTGAATGGTTAAGACCTCTAATCTGAGTTGATCAAACATTTGCCTCTGAATGGTTAAGTATTATACTAGCTCTTAATGGTTCAGACCTCTTACTGATTAAACACTTAATGATTCAGACTTCTTACTAGTTAGCACTTAACCATTTAGAAGGTGGCAAATAGCCCCTTACGAGCTTGTTAAAAATGATAATTATAATGCCATAACCCAACATGCTAAAAATTATAACTATATATAACTAGTAAATTATCCTGTGTGTTGCTGCGACGTTCTCTAAATAATTTTATGTTAAAACGTAGACCAAATGAAAAGATAAATAAAAATAAGCATGAAAACGTATTATATGTGATTCGATTTGTTTCTAGAAAAATTTACTTTGAAACGTTAAAACGTAGACCAAATGAAAACGTAAATAAATAAAAGCATGAAAACGTATTATATGTGATCCGATTTGTTTCTAGAAAAATTTACTTTGAAACGTTAATCAACTTGAATTTATATCCACACGTATATAAAAAAATAACACGTAAAACTCGAAAATTTGTAGAAAGTTAAGAGGTTGTAAATGTGAATGCAGAATTTTGAGAGGTAAAAGTATACAAAAAGACAAAAAAAAAGGTCAAAACATTATTCACAAAGGTTTGTATTATATATAACCAGTTTTTCCCTGCCAACGTTGCGGGGCACTAAGCTGAATATTTCTCTCTCATAACATATAGGTTTGTGCTTCGGTTACTTGTGCATACTGCTTATAACACAACCTAAAAGATTACATCGAGTCAACCAATTAAAACAAAATACTACCATACTTTTGCCCAAAAAAAACTAAAACGATGGAAACACTATAATTTTAAACTGGGGGAAAATTGTAATTTTTCAGAACAAATAAGCGTGTGTCAGACAGCCGACTGACACGAATAAAAATTACACCAATTTAAACAATTAAAACAAAACACTACCATAATTTTTAAAAAAACTAAAAAGATGGCATGACTGTAATTTTACACTGGCGTCAAAATCGTAATTTCACAGGGAAAAAAACAAAAAGGATGGCAAAACTGCAAATTTGAGCTGAGGACAAAATCACAATTTGTCTGGGAAGGAAAAAAACAAAACCAATGACAAACCTATAAATGTAAACGGGCAAAATCGTAATTTAGCTTAAGCGGTAGGAAAATACCAGCGTAGCAGCTGGCCGCCTATTTCGACCAATGGCAGGGAAACAGTATTCCATGCATGGTGATTGTTGTTATAGGTAGTGTCATAATAAATTAAATAGCACATCATTTAATCAGAACATATATTTATATAATTAGCATATTATCAACAGATACATGTCATATAACCAGCACATTTATTTATATAATTGGCACATGCATTTTGTATAAATCATCATATTATCAACACATCCACTGTAACGGGCACATTCAGTTATATAATCAACACATGCATTTTATATAAATAATCATATTATCAACACATCCCCCTATTGTAAGGGCACATTCATTTATATAATCAACACATGCATTTTATATAAATCATCATATTATCAACACATCCACCTATTGTAACGGGCACATTCATTTATATAATCAACACATGCATTTTATATAAATCATGATATTATCAGCACATCCATTCTCGAAATGTATTCATCAAAACGTATGATATGTATAATAAGGGAAAATATCTAATAGAAAGTTTATTTTGGCTAGAAAGGATAAGAAGCAATAGGATTATGACATGTGGCAAATTTTAAAATAAAACGAAATGGTATTTTAGTCAATCTCATCCTTTCTTCTTCCTTCTTCTCCCCAGTTACTTCAAAACCCACCATCTTTAACCTTTTCTTCACTTACTATCTCAATAATCACTACATTATAGTGCGGTTTTCGTCATCAATCAATGATTCAAACACCCGATCAATGTGTTCTTCAACTTTCTTTTTTTTTTTTTTTGAAGAAAACCCAATTTAATTTCATTCAAAATCTCATTTTTTTCCCGTGATTTTGAAGATAATCACTCGATCCGTTCGATTCAATCGCTGATAAGTGTTTCTATCATTCAAATTTCGTCAATCGATGAAGAAATCGGCTTCGATCCATGTAAGAAATTCATTAATTTTATTTTTACGATCTGGGTTTTTGATTTAGTCATTGCGTTTTACGATCTTGGCGGGGGTCCGGGGGGCGGCAGCCCCTGGCGGGGTCCAAGGCTGGAAAACTGCATTCGTAGACAGTTTTATTGCTTTAATAAAAATGCATGAGAAAAATTAATTTTCTATAAATTTGTCTCTGGAAAATTGCGTTCGTAGACAGTTTTATGCCATTGCGTTTTAGAACTGCATTCCTGGTTCAGACAATTCACAGACAACTATTGTCCTGGTTAAATGCGTTTTAGAGAGAACACTTTTTTGGTGTTTTTATGCCATTGCGTTTTAAAACTAAGACATTTTTATGCGTTTTCTGGTCATTACGTTTTATAAAAACACATTTTTGAAGTGTTTTTAGTCATTGCGTTTTAGGTAAAACACACTTTTAGGTGTTTTCAGTTCATTGCGTTTTACAGAGAACACTTTCTTTTGTTTTTTAGGCCATTGCGTTTTAGAAATGAGACATTTAAGTGTTTTCTGGCCATTGCGTTTTATAAATAAGACATTTCTTTGTGTTGTTTGTGCATTGCGTTTTAGGTAAAACACATTTTTATGTGTTTTCAGTCCATTGCGTTTTAGAAAACAGACATTTTAAGTATTTTCTGGCCATTGCGTTTTAGAAATAAGACATGTGTTTGTGTTTTTGGTGCATTGCATTTTAGGTAAAACACATTTTTATGCGTTTTTAGTCCATTGCGTTTTACAAACTACACTTTCTTTTGAGTTTTTAGGCTATTGCGTTTTAGAAATAACACATTTCTTTGTGTTTTCTGGCCATTGCGTTTTACAAATAAGACATTTCTTTGTGTTTTTGGTGCATTGCGTTTTAGAAAAATGTCATTTTTTAGGTTTTTTTTCCATTGCGTTTTACGCAACTGGGTTTTTTCCATTGCGTTTTACGCAACTGCGTTTTCAAAAAAAAATTTCAAAAATATATCAATAGTATACTCGTTTTAAAGATAAAAAACGCTCGTTTTTTGGTGCAATTTTTATAAAAAAATAATGTCGTATGAAAGAGTTATTAACGTTTAAAAAATGAGGGGGGGAGGGGGAATTGGAGGAAAGAGAAACTATTGCCTTGGATTGACTAGAATGCCCCTAAACAAAATCACACGCATCTTTTCTTCCATTCAATTTCCATCATTTAATCTTAGCCCTTGATTAACTAAATGGATGGTCAAGATCATTTCCTAGCCTACTTAGCCAAATAAACTTCCTATTCTATCTCCACCCTGTATAATAAAATAACAAACATTGAAAAAAATAATTGTTTAGTAGCATTCAAAGGTTTTTCTTCCTTGTTAAAAAAAGAGTAAACTGCTAAAATCGTCCCTAGGGTTTGGTTAATTTAGCCATTTACAAAAAAAGTTTTTTTTTCTCACCTGAACCACTGAGATTTATAAATTATTGTCAAAACCATCCAATTTTTTGACCTCTTATAGTTCGACATTAAATAAGAGGTATTTTTGTCATTTTGGCTGGGTTTTAAATTTATTCTTTATTTAGTTTCTTCAAAGTTTTATTCTCCTTTAATGTCTTTTAATTGGTACGAAGCAACGGCTGCAATGTGTATTGATGCAACCATCATGATCTTTCAAATCGGTTGAGAAATTCATTCCAACCAATTGCTACTTGTTGAATATGATTAAACAAATCATCTAAACTAATCGTAAGACCACCCTTAGTGGCCAGGGGATTGAACGTTTTTTATACCCTAATCCCCGCCCAAACACGCTTGACCATCGCCCCTTTGGGCGTTTTTTTTCAAAAAAAAGCTCCGGGTGCATAATTTAAAACACCAAAATTTTGAAATTTTTCATGGTTTGACTGTTGTGAACGGTCATTTAACGGTAATAAAAAATTAATTTTTTCTTTATTTTTAATCTATTTTTACCTATAATAAAAAACCCACTTTCAACTCCATTTTTTTTATAAACTTTTTCCTATTCTCTTCACTACTTCTGCACATTTTATTAAAAAAAAAAATATATCATGAATTCCTTCTGACCCCCTTTCAGTGTTCTGTCTAGACCCAGCAACTAAACTTCATATCGCCCAAACACCACCCTACCGCAACCGTCCTATAATTTCCAAGATATGGACACAAGTATAATGGCGTACACACAATTATTAAACATGCCTCCACAATTCTTTCACGGTCCACACGGCTTTGCATCATGGACGGTTCGCATGCGACTCAAGAAGAAACCGAGCCCGACATTGAAACGGTACCGGAGACGAACCAGAGCCTGTAGCCAAGGTGTCTCAACGTGGTAGACGGTCCCTTAAAAAAAGAGGATACCGCTCCACGTACGAAAAGAACCTACCAAGCTTGGTCGAAAGATGAGGAGTACGCGTTAGCACGGGCGTGGCGCGACATCTGGAGGATCCCGAAGTTGGTAAGCGTTATTTACCTTTTTTAAATAGTATGTATTATATTTTTTTAAGATATAACAATATATTTGTTTTTTTAGCCAACTATCAAACTCTACCCATTTTTGGAATAAATTCGCAAAACATTTTTTAATGCAATGGGTAGAGGTGAGTATCGGGACAAACATTCGATATCAAGCAAATGGACCGACATAAACCATAATGTCATTCGTTCCAAGAAGTTTTCCAACGCACGAAAGATAACTGAGGTAGCGGTCAAAACAACACGAATATATTAACAAGAGCGTTGGAGGAGTTCAACCAAATGAGAGGCGCTTTTACATACTTGAATTGTTAGAAGCTTCTACGTGGAAGTCCTAAATGGTCTAACATACTGAGCATGACGTCTAGTAGTAGACGTAAAGCAAAACGGTCCAAAACATCCTACTCGGTTGATCCGGAACACCTACTTCCGATGCTCGAAACGTCGACTTAAACATTAATGTGGACGACGAGAATGAGGAAGTGGAGTTGGCCCGACCACTCGGTAGAAGAAGTGAAAAAAAAGGAGAAGGGTGGAGTCTGACGTGATGTCGTGGGTCACGCAAATTTAATCCCTAAACAACTGTAGTTAGTGGTAGTAGGGTATCGAACTCAGGGAGTATGTGGAAAATGTGTTGATTGTGTAGCTTTGTATTTATACTAAAATTAAACTAAATTGCAGAAAATTAAAATTCAAGATTGTGGATTGTTGTTTTGGAAAACTAGATTAAGAACTAATTCAAATCAAAGTTGGTTGTAAACAATTAGGAGAGAACAATGATCACCCTAGGTTTCAGTTTCTTTAAACAATTGTGTGCAATTTCACTAGAAAGAGTTACATAGACATAACTCGTGTATGTGTGATTGAAGTGATAAAAGGGAACAAAGTACTCGGATTAGATAATGCGAGGTTGTTTCCCGATGACCTATTAACCAATAACCAACCCTAACCCTTCCCGTGATATCTCGGTTGCCAACGGCACCAAGAACGTACGATCAAGACTAGAAATTGTGATATAGATTAACGCACTACAAACAATCAAACATACACCATGACATTCAAGCAACGCAAAATATCATTCTAGAAATGCAGAAATTAACACACAAAAGTCTTAGAAACATTCACCTAGGATGATCACCGAAGAGTTTAGCCGGACATGGCTCGGTGAATCATCATCAACATCAATCTAATGTTCATACGAATTAAAAACACAAACCGAATGTTTAAAAATGTTCACAAAGCAAGCAAGTACTCCAAAATCGCCCCCAAAGTGCCCAAGAACCGTCAATGATGAGAAGAATACCAAAAGACACCCAAAAAACGAGTATATTGTGGCAGTTACACATTTCACGTTCAGGCACCACCGTAAATTACGGCTCCACCGTAATTTACGGTGGCCATCAGATTGTTACGGTGAATCAAGCCTGGTTTACGGTGCAAAAATCAACAAAAATCATGTCTACCGTAAATTACGGTAGGACCGTAATTTACGGTACTCAGCAGTCTTGTCTCCTTTGTTTTGTCTTGTCTTCTTCTCTCGACCCGTTTTCCACCAAAACATTCATGAACTGCCTTTTATCCATCTCTTATCTCCTAATTCGCACCTGAAACATAAGCATCGTAGTTATCTAATCCAAGATAATTACACGGCTAAATGGAGGATTATTTCATGTTTTAACATACTTAAGGGTTGTCCAAAGGACCACCCGTCACATCCCCACACTTAACCGTTGCTTGTCCCAAGCAACTCATCAACATAGTTTCGAAACAAGTGATCAAATTAGCCAAACAAATCATGCAATTTCTTTACCAACCCCCTTTTTAATGCCCCAAGCAATACACCCCTCACAATTTCTCTCCTCTCGGCTACAAGTGGAAACTAGCAAAGATAAGCTAGACACACACTAGGCAAACGGGTGGTTGCGCAATCATAAGCTTGTACCTGAATCAACTATCCTCCTATAACGGGTCAAACATGAATGCAAATCAAAAGGGGCTTAAAGGTTGTAATGTGGCTAGGTGTATGGGTAGGAAATGGAATATATATGAGTAGCGAAAATTCGACCCGGTCTTTTTATTACAACTACCAAAAACAACTAACAATGCATACTACTATATACAAGACAATGAAACCTTCTTTTTTTTTTTTCTTCATTTTTTTTTTCTTTTCATTTTTTTTTTCAATCACACAATACGATAATACACTAACCATGACTATTTCAAACTCACAAACTACTAATTATATCACTAACGCTATAAGACCGGGTCAAATTTGGGTACATTTTCAAGTAAGTAGCTAGGGGAAACAAATGATAGGCTTTAAAGGCACAAAATGGGCAACTAAATGTCCAAACCCCCGCCCCTCTCGCAACCATGCTCATATGTATAATTAATGAGGTCCAACCCCCCAAATCCCACACTCACTCACACCAACGACGAGGCTACCTAGTGCCCTTATCCTTTCTACATTCATGTCTAACAACGGATTCAAATTGCATTCAAGCACAAGTTCTAACACACCCCCACCCGTAGCCACTCTCATCAAAGATTATTTATATACACGTGTGGCTACAACTCTTACCAAGAATGAAAAGGGTAATAAGGGTTGCCGGTGTATTGACTTGGGGATAAATTGGGGCGACAAGATTTCACATTGTTTTGCTCGGCTTAAAATTTTTCAAAAATCTTCAAAAAATTCCCCCCATCCCCACACTTGGGATACATTGACCCCAATGTATGGCTTTGAGAGGCTTTGATCACTAACCCACTTCAACATCCACAAGAAGCTTCTCATCTCAAACCCCAAATTTCTTTTTTTTGTATTTTTTTCATTTTATATTTTTTTTTATGTTTTTCATTTTAAACACAACACCACCAACCAACCAAACCCAACAATCAATCATATGATCAATCACCACCCATCCTCCCACCATAATCAACATAAACCAACAAATATATACAAACTATACAAGAGAGAGAATACCACCTGATCAATAATAACGCGGTCCTGGGGGCCCAAAAATGGACGACATCATATCGTTCCATTCTCCAAACCCGAACGAGCCGCTACTGCTTCCCTCTTGTTGTTGTGGTCCCTCTTGCCGTCTTGGATCAAGCCACTGAGAATGGTGGAGTTGTGGAGTCGGATACGAAACGCTGCCATCATACGGTGGCAATGAGGCATAATCCACATGTTGTGGATCCTCAACCACCGGCCTTCCGGCATGCCAATCCGCATGCATCCGCCTCATCTGATCATCGTGATATCGGTTATTCATTTCCACCTCCTGCGAATATGCGTGGGTCCGGTGCCATAATTCATTGCGGTCGAAGCTATGTTTAAGCGCCCGCTCAATACTAGCGCTATTCCGCGTGCCTTGATCAAATAACGACCTCTCCGAACCCGACCAAGTATCAAAGATGGCCGCCGGCGGGCGTTGGCTCTCGATCACCTCCTGCATTGAACCACTATAAGCCCACCCCGGCTCATATGGTTGCTGCGCATAGTCGTAAAATGTGCCACCATGACCACCATGAAAAGCCCCAAAACCAACATTTGCACCACCCGTTGGCTCGTCTGCGTAATCATCATCCCCACTCGGAATTAACTCTTCATCGCTTTCAGGTTCACCCGGTTCTCCCGGTAACAACTCCCTTGCACCTAATTTCAACGCCCTCCACCGTTGACCCTCCGATTTCAGCTTGTGATAACGTTCAGACGAAGTGTATGTCCAAACGTTTCCCAACCTATCCAAAGTAAAAGGCAAGTGCCTTTTCGTTAAACCGCGGTCTTCAGATGTGAGTGCCTTCTGCTGTTTCATTAAACCCGTTATGATGCGACAGTACGGGACAATGTCTCTCCCGTATTTGTTCCGGCATATCCACAAATGGTGCATAATCAGGTAGCGTATTGGAAAACGTGGGGAGCCATGCATCAATGAATACAGAACAGGTATCTCTGGAAACCTCACCTGCTCTTTATCCCCTCTCCTTGGGATGACATTAAGTAAACAGATCGTATGCAAGAGCTTGGCTTCTATCTTCAGATTTTTTCGGTATAACACGCCACCATACCTACCGGGCAAAAACAAATCCGCCAACATACTGTTCCATGTCACGTGCTTCTCGGGTTTGAGCAATAAATCATCAAGCATGGGAATCATGTACTCCCTAGTTGGAAGGCTATCATATTTTCCCAACTTCTTCAACGTATCGAATGACATTTCAACTGGTACCCCATGTACCATCCCAACCAACTTCATTTGTGATGGCCTGTGGAAGTTGTGACATTTAAGCGTTGCCATCCACTCCTGAATCTCAGTCAAAAACAAATTGCTCTTATCCTTATCCCAACACTTGAGTGCTCCTTCCCAACCCAAAGCACGGAACTTGTCATACACCCCGAACTGGCCCAACTGAGGCTCATCAACCTCTCTTTCACAGATGAATGCGGCTGCTTTATTCTTTAACTTGTTCATGCAGTCGTTATACAGGGTTGGTTGCCAAATTTCAGGTTGGTCATCCAACGACCCCGAATTCCACACCGGTTTATCACTTGGGTCTAACTGCATCTCTTCCTCTTCCTCGCTTTCACTAACCCTACCAAGATATTGCCTCTTCTTCGATGGCTGCTCCTTCTCCTTGCCCTTGCCTCTTGATGAGGATGAACTTGACCCCGGCTTTTCCTTTGTCTTTGCCATTTCCTACACACATGAAGAAACAACAAAACAACACAAAAATTAACATTCTCTTCACAAATCATCCCCACACTTGCTTGTTGCCATGGTTGTAGATGTTAGTGAACCCAAAATGTATCAAGGATTTTTCAAAAAAATTGGGCATGATGTCTCTACAATGTAGAACATCCCAAAAGTTCACTACTTTAACCATAATTCCTACATCTACAACCATCAACCATGTTCAATAACAATTCCATACTCATATCCTAGCAACAAGCAAGTGGGCAAGAACATATAACCTAAATCACCTTGTTTTTCACAATGCATCTCCATAATAGAGTAAAATAAGTGTTCATACCTTGTTTTAAGATGAGAGGATGCTTGTGAAACTAAAAATCCCAAAACCCCCAAATTATCTCAACCTAGGGTTTCAAACTTCGACCCCAAAACCGCGTTTTCTCTGGAATTCCTCCTCACAATCACGAAGCTTGGGAAAAATTAGTCGATTGAGACCAAAACCTCACTTGATTTGGGCAAGGATTGAAGGTTTTATGAAGAAAAGAAGGTGGAAGAAGAAGAAGGAGGATGTGGGTCTTAGAGAAGAAGAAGTTGGTGAAAAGTGAGGAATGAATAAGTGGCTAGGGTTAATACACGTGAAATCCTGTTTGTTTTCGTTTTTTTTTTTTTTTTTTTTTTTTATGTATATGCAGAATCCCAGCCGACGGAGACAGATTCATCGCGTACCGTAATTTACGGTCTCACCGTAAATTACGGTGAGACCTGGATGTCAAATGTGCACCGTAATTCAGGCTTGATTCACCGTAAACCCCAACCAATTTTTTTCACCACCGTAAGTTACGGCATTACCGTAATTTACGGTAAACTCCAATCTTCAATTTTCACCGTAAAACAGGAGGTTTACACCATAAATCCCAAAAAAATTTTAACTCCCACCGTAAATTACGGCTCCACCGTAATTTACGGTGGACACTGGGCATCCATTCTTTTGATAAAACTTGGAATTTATGTGACCAAATTTTTTAGATTTTTTTAAATTTTTTCGATTTTTTTATGTTTTTTAATTATTTCAAAAACTTGGAAAAAATCACCCTACCCCCTCAAAAATCCCGTGTTGTCCTCAACACGATGTAAGAGCAATTCGCGACCCGAATTTCCCCACACTTGTTTCGAACACGGACTTCGAAAAGCTATGGCAATTGTGCAAAAATACAAAACAAAACAAAATGAAACTACTATGTACACTACCACCAAACCTGGGCCTCTTAAGATTGTTCCTCCTCAACCGGGCGTAGGATGTAGCCCGCTTTGTCAAGCTCCAAGTTATTGATGTCATTTCCTTCCAAGTACGGCTTCAAGCGGTGACCGTTCACCGTTTGTTGTTTCAACGTTTGCTCATCTTGGATGTCCACATCACCAAATTGCCCAACTCGTCGAATAACATACGGACCCATCCATTTACTTTTAAGCTTGCCCGCAAACATTTTCAACCGTGAGTTGTACAACCAAACCTTCTGACCCACTTCGAACGTTTTCTTGCGTAACTTCGCATCATGTACTTTCTTTAGCTTATCCTTATAAGCCGATGCGCATTCGTACGCCTCATCTCGAATTTCTTCTATCTCGCTCAATTGTAATTTCCGCAACTTACCCGCCTCGTCGTAATCCGCATTAACTGTCTTGATCGCCCAATGCGCCCGATGCGCCAACTCCATAGGTAAATGACAACCCTTACCATACACCATCCGGTAAGGTGTTGTGCCAATCGGAGTCTTGTAGGCCGTACGGTACGCCCACAAAGCATCATCCAACTTGCTCGACCAATCCTTTCGGTCTGTTCTTACCGTTTTCATGAGGATCTCCTTGATTTGCCGATTGGACACTTCGACTTGTCCACTCGTTTGCGGATGGTAAGGTGTTGCGACTCGATGATTCACGCTATACCTCTTCAACAATTTTCCGAAGTTAAAGTTTTTGAAATGTGAACCACCGTCGCTTATAATGACCCGCGGAATTCCGAAGCGCGAGAAGATGTTGGATTGAACAAATTTACAAACAACCGAATGGTCGTTTGTGCGCGTTGCAATAGCCTCAATCCACTTCGAGACATAATCTACCGCCACAAGAATATAAAGGAAGCCATTCGAATTTGGAAACGGACCCATAAAATCTATTCCCCATACATCAAATATCTCTACAACCAAGATTGGTTGTAGTGGCATCTCATCCCTCTTCGATATGCTACCCATCTTTTGGCAGTTTACACAATTCCGGGCGAACTCAATTGCATCCTTGAAAATAGTGGGCCAATAAAACCCACAAGATAGTACCCGATAACCCGTTTTATGTCCACTAAAATGACCCCCGCAAGCGGACGAATGGGCGTGCGTTAAAATTTCCAACACTTCAGTCTCAGGCACACACCTCCGAATAACTTGATCCGGTCCGATCTTGAAGAGATCCGGCTCATCCCAAATATATTGCCTCACTTGGACCATGAATTGTTGACGACGCTTTTTGGTCCAATGGGTCGGAATGGCACCCGTGGCTAAGTAGTTAACATAGTGAGCGTACCACGGGGCAACAAAAGTGGACACGGCTAACAATTGCTCGTCGGGGAAACTTTCGTTGATTTCACTTACATCATCGGTCCCCTCTACCGGAATCCTAGACAAATGATCCGCGACTACATTCTCGCTTCCTTTCTTGTCTCGGATCTCTAGATCAAATTCTTGCAACAATAAAACCCACCGAATCAAACGCGGCTTCGCATCCTTTTTCTCCATTAAATACCGAACCGCACTATGATCGGAATAAACTACTACCTTGCTTCCCCAAATATACGAGCGAAACTTATCCAAAGCGTACACCACCGCTAGTAACTCCTTCTCGGTTGTGGTGTAGTTAAGTTGCGCTTCGGATAAAGTTTTGCTTGCATAGTAGATAACCACCGGCTTCTTGTCAACCCGTTGACCCAAAACTGCACCGATAGTGGTATCGCTGGCATCACACATTATCTCGAATGGCTTTGACCAGTCAGGTGGTTGCAAGATAGGCGCCTTGACCAAATGTTCCTTCAAAACAGTAAACGCTTGCATACATTCATTAGTAAAGTCAAACGGGACATCTTTTAATAACAAATTGCATAAGGGTTTGGTGATAACACTAAAACCCTTAATGAAACGTCGATAAAAACCCGCGTGTCCCAAGAATGACCGTACACCCTTAACATTTTTAGGAGGTGGCAACGATGAAATTACCCGTATCTTTGCCTTATCCACCTCCATCCCCCTTTCCGAAATCACGTGTCCCAACACAATGCCCTCTTGCACCATGAAGTGACTTTTCTCCCAACTTAGCACCAAATTTTTCTCAACGCACCTTTTTAAAACCTTTTGCAATTCGTTGAGACAAGCATCAAAAGTAGTGCCAAAAAATGGAAAAATCATCCATGAACACTTCGAGCGACTCTCCAACCATGTCCGAGAAAATACTCATCATACATCGTTGAAAAGTTGCCGGAGCATTACACAACCCAAACGGCATTCGCCTAAAGGCAAAAGTGCCGTATGGGCATGTGAAGGTGGTCTTGTGTTGGTCATCCGGGTGTATGGCAATTTGATTATAACCCGAATACCCATCTAAGAAGCAATAATATTTTTGACCCGACAATTTTTCAATAATTTGGTCAATAAAAGGTAGCGGGAAATGGTCCTTAGAAGTGGCGGCATTCAGTTTTCTGTAGTCAATACACACCCGCCATCCGGTAACCGGTCGGGTGGCAATTTGTTCACCACTTTCGTCCTTGACTACTTGAATGCCGGCCTTCTTAGGCACAACCTGGGTGGGACTCACCCAAGCACTATCCGAAATCGGATAGATGATTCCCGCATCCAACCATTTAATTACCTCCTTTTTTACTACCTCCCTTAGGTTCGGGTTCAACCGCCTTTGAGCTTCTCGTGTCGGTTTGGCATCTTCGGTTGTGATAATTTTGTGCATGACGATGGATGGACTAATTCCTTTAAGATCGGCAATCGTCCATCCAATAGCACCCTTGTTCGCTTTTAACACCTCCATCAAGGCTTGCTCTTGTGCCACTTCCAAATTAGAGGCAATAATGACCGGCAAAGTGTCATTATCCCCTAAAAATACATACTTCAAGTGGCCCGGCAAGTCCTTGAGCTCTAACTTTGGTGGTTCCTCCAACGATGGTTTTGTACCCGAATCGATTTCCACCGGTAGACCCTCGAATTGATGGGTCCATGGTGGTCTACCTTCTTTCAGCGCCATCACATCTTGTGCCTCCTCTTCAACCCGTAGTGCATAAGCATGTACCTGTTCAGAAAAGTCACACAGGCAAATATCCAAACCATCCTCCTCATACTCATGCGGGTTGCATCCATCTACTATGTCTGCCATAAAACACTCATCAACACCGTTAGCATTAGAATTGTTAGTAAAAACATTCAAACGCATTTTTCGATTTCCGAATGCCATATCAACCGTACCAAATCTACAATCGATAATAGCATGTGCGGTGCTTAAAAATGGCCGACCCAAAATTATGTTCTGTTGTTGTTTAGGGTCCGCCGATGAGTAGTCCAAAACCAAAAAGTCCACCGGGTAGTAAAACTCATCAATTTTAACAATAACATTTTGAACCATACCCCGGGGCAACTTATGAGACAAATCGGCCAAAACAACCGTCGTCTCCACCCGTGCTAATGGACCAAAGTCATATTGGTCGTATAATCCCCCCGGTAAAATGCTAACTCCGGCTCCAAGATCTAGCAACGCCTTAGCCATTTGAAAATTACCAACTTGTACATTAATCAATGGCGTGCCTGGATCTTGGAGCTTAGGAGGAAGCTCCCCATTCAACACCGCACTCACTTGCCCGGTCAAATCTACCCGCTTAGGCACTTTTTTCTTGTTTTGCCTCTTTTGTGTGCATAATTCTTTTAAGAATTTTGCATAAGCGGGAACTTGTTTTATTGCATCAAGAAGTGGGAGATTTATTTTAACTTGTTTGAACATATCCCACATTTCCTCTTTTTGAGGACCCCTTGACACAATAAAATTTTTCTTTCCCGGGTCAAGTAAAGCCGATGGGAATGGAACTTGACTCGGTTCACCCTCTATTTTTTCATTCTTTTCATTTTTACTTTTTTCACTTTCACCCAACCCCGGTTTTTTAATAGTTGCTTCTTTTGGTTTAACCGGTGCAAGTTCATCATCACTTTCCATTCCCGTGATGTCCTCAACCACCCCCTCGACCAATTCGGGTGACAAATTGGCCTTAAACTCTTTCCCACTTCTTAACACACTAACATGGTTAATATTAACATTACCTCGTGACGAACCGTGTGAAGGGTTTACCTTTGTGTCGCTTGGAAGTTGACCCTTACCTTTCTTCAATTCCGCCACCTCGGTCGCTAATTGACCCATTTGGGTTGTTAGTGAATGGATGCTTTTATCGCGAACCTCATCTTTTTGCATCCGCACTTCATCAAGTTGATTCCGCTTTTGCATTTCCAATTGCATGCTTTTAAGCATCTCCATCACCTCATTTCCACCCGAAGATCCCCTTTGATCTTGACCCGTTTGGTATTGTTTTTGATACCCTTGGTTATTTCCGCCCCGGTACCCACCTTGGTTATTATAAGATGGCCGTGAACCAAAATTACCTTGGCTACCTTGAAAATTTGGGTTCGCTTAATTTGATGGGTTCCCATATCTAAAGTTCGGGTGATTCCTCAACCCAGGGTGGTAGGTATTAGAATTCATGTTATTGTAGTTCCTACCACCTCCTCCTTGACCTTGGACCGCATGAACTTCCTCATATTGCCCTTCCAACATTCCTTGGCAATTTTCAGCCGCGTGACCTATTTCATTACACAAAGCACACACATCATAAATTTGATTAGTAGTTTGAACATTACCTTCATCTATGGCATGCACTTGTGGTCGGTTAGTTGTCGGTCGGGCTCTCCTCGAAGCTTGGGCTTTCCTTTTTGATGTAGTTGCCATACTCTCCAAAAACTCCCAATCTTCATTCTCATAATTCGTTCCAAATGTCCCTCCGGTGATAGACATTAAATCCCGTGCATCTTCGGCACTTAACCCCTCATGAAAAGCGTTCATTAACTCCCATAACTCAATCCCATGATGAGGGCAGTTTTTAATCATCATGTTAAAACGCTCAAACGCCTCATGGAACATCTCACCGTGTTGTTGTTGAAAGCTTCTCAACCCCTTCCGCGCATCATTAGTCTTTTGGGCGGTATAGAATTCATCCAAAAAGGTTTGTTGCATCTCCCCCCATGTATAAATTGATGCTGAAGGTAATGTATAGAACCATTTCTTAGCTTTCTCTTCCAACGAAAATTGAAACAACACTAATTTGATGTCGTCAGCTGAAAACCCTTGACTCCCAAGAGTATTGCATATAGAGTCATAAGCCTCCAAATGGAAATAAGGTTCTTCATTTGCCAACCCCTTATATTTTGGTAAACTTTGTAGCGAGTTGGTTCTTACTTCGAATGTGCGCCCTTGGTCATTATGAGGAATGACTACCGGTGAAGGGTTTTGTGTAATTACCGGCCGAAAATGTGCTTCAATGCCCCTCACATTTTCTCTAAGATGTCTTCGTGGCACACCATACCTACCTCTCGGAATAATCGGCCCATTCGGTCTTGGTACTTGCCCTTGTGGTGCGATCGGTTGTTGAAACTGTTGTGGTCGCATCGGTGGGCGCTGAGGCGGTCTTTGAAATGGTTGTTGGTGTACATGTTGTGGCCGGACCTGTTGCAATGGAATCGGTTGTGGCATTGGTGGCCCTTGTGGTCTTGGCCGAATATGTTGTGGTATAAGTTGTTGATGTTGCATTCCACCAACACTCGCCATCCCTTGAGATTGATTCTGAACATACCCAAAATCCCCTTGATCACCATAATCTCCATAACCATACCCATCATCTTCATACCCCTCAAAGTCTTCAAATCCCTCATCATAATCACCCCCTTGCATTCCCGAGGTTTGCCCAAATGGAATGTTTGAATACTGAAAACCCGATTGTTGTGGTCTAAAGGATGGGGTAGTATGCACAATAGTTGAATTGGGTGCAATTGTGAAGGTAGATGATGATTGACCCGTAGTTGGGGGAAAGAAGTGAGATAATGGTGGGATTGTGGTGGATGGATCGTAAGTGATGGTAGGCTCATTTTGAGTGGTGATTGGTTGAGTGGAATTGGTTGGTGTAAATCCAGCGGTGGTATTAGGTAATGTAGTGTTTGGTGATGGTTGGGTGGAAGTAGGTATAAAGGATGAGGTTGTTTGACTGGTTGTAGGTGGTATCTGAGAATCAGCCATGATGTTTCTCGGTGTAATGGGTGAAGTGGGTGAACCAATGATTTTGTTTTCTCGCACTAAAACTCGGTTTTGTCGTAGCGTTCTTTCAATTTCCGGATCAAACGATAGTGGTGATGACCTGTGAGAGCCTCTAGTATGCATACACCTGAAGTACCTGCACACTAAACACAACGAGAATGAGGAAGTGGAGTTGGCCCGACCACTCGGTAGAAGAAGTGAAAAAAAAGGAGAAGGGTGGAGTCTGACGTGATGTCGTGGGTCACGCAAATTTAATCCCTAAACAACTGTAGTTAGTGGTAGTAGGGTATCGAACTCAGGGAGTATGTGGAAAATGTGTTGATTGTGTAGCTTTGTATTTATACTAAAATTAAACTAAATTGCAGAAAATTAAAATTCAAGATTGTGGATTGTTGTTTTGGAAAACTAGATTAAGAACTAATTCAAATCAAAGTTGGTTGTAAACAATTAGGAGAGAACAATGATCACCCTAGGTTTCAGTTTCTTTAAACAATTGTGTGCAATTTCACTAGAAAGAGTTACATAGACATAACTCGTGTATGTGTGATTGAAGTGATAAAAGGGAACAAAGTACTCGGATTAGATAATGCGAGGTTGTTTCCCGATGACCTATTAACCAATAACCAACCCTAACCCTTCCCGTGATATCTCGGTTGCCAACGGCACCAAGAACGTACGATCAAGACTAGAAATTGTGATATAGATTAACGCACTACAAACAATCAAACATACACCATGACATTCAAGCAACGCAAAATATCATTCTAGAAATGCAGAAATTAACACACAAAAGTCTTAGAAACATTCACCTAGGATGATCACCGAAGAGTTTAGCCGGACATGGCTCGGTGAATCATCATCAACATCAATCTAATGTTCATACGAATTAAAAACACAAACCGAATGTTTAAAAATGTTCACAAAGCAAGCAAGTACTCCAAAATCGCCCCCAAAGTGCCCAAGAACCGTCAATGATGAGAAGAATACCAAAAGACACCCAAAAAACGAGTATATTGTGGCAGTTACACATTTCACGTTCAGGCACCACCGTAAATTACGGCTCCACCGTAATTTACGGTGGCCATCAGATTGTTACGGTGAATCAAGCCTGGTTTACGGTGCAAAAATCAACAAAAATCATGTCTACCGTAAATTACGGTAGGACCGTAATTTACGGTACTCAGCAGTCTTGTCTCCTTTGTTTTGTCTTGTCTTCTTCTCTCGACCCGTTTTCCACCAAAACATTCATGAACTGCCTTTTATCCATCTCTTATCTCCTAATTCGCACCTGAAACATAAGCATCGTAGTTATCTAATCCAAGATAATTACACGGCTAAATGGAGGATTATTTCATGTTTTAACATACTTAAGGGTTGTCCAAAGGACCACCCGTCAGAGTCCTCTTCGGTGGCTTTCGAAATGAAGCAAGATTTCGAAGATATGAACCGACGCCTACAAGACATACGAGACCTCGGTCATAGGCGTTTGGATACAATGCAAGAAAGAAACGCCGAAAACAAAAAAAAAAATTGTCATGTCACACCCCAACAATGGCGGAAACATCGCAGTGAGACGAAAACGAGATTGTAAGAGACATCACGACCACTAAATGAGACAAGTATTTAAAAAGTAAATTTTCATTTTATTTCTGACGGTCCAAGTACATGATTTAGAAACAAAAGTACAACAAGGTATCATAAAGACTAAATTACTAAACATGGATTAAAGTTTGGTGCGTTTCTAGTCCTTCTTATTAGATTCTTTTCAACGTGACGTCATCAAGATCCTGCAATATATATTAAAGTAACATGTCAACACATAAAGCATTGGTGAGCATACAAGTTTGGCTACTAGCATAAGTCTAAATTTTTTTTTACGAAATCTATATGGCAATAACATATACTAAGGCATAACATAACATGAACTAACATGCAACGCATACGTGTCAACCCAAAGATTTCACTAGCGTAATCTTCTCGTCACAACGACAAGAACGTTTTTGTATTTATAAACTTAACATGAACACAAGAATACGAGCAGTGTGCTACTCCTATAGCGTTATACATGTCAAGGGAGGCTTGTACGAAGTTAATGACAAAGTATTGTGCAAGAATGGCTTTCTATCATGCATGTATTTCTGGAGTATAAACGTATAAAATATTAGATTCGATTGTATGAATAAAATATTTGTGTATAAGTGTTTGTGTGAGTTTTTATATGATATATATATTGCACTTAAAAGTGTAAAAATGAAAAAGGGGTCATGTATACTCACGGTTTGCGTAGAGATTTCCACGTAAGTGAGTTGGAAGAGTTCTTGAGTTTGGAATACCAAAGTTACCCTAAGAGGGAAATGAAGGTGTGTGAGTTTAACGATTTTTATTTAACAAGTTTTAAAAATTGGAAAAACCCGTAAACCGCCGGTCGTAAGTAGTAATACAAGTAAGTCCGAGTATCGAACCGTGGACACAATCTAGCGACTCTTGATATTAAACCTCCATCGAGCCCTATCCTAATAATTTATTATTTGAGAGAATGGTTTTTAAACTAATTACTAAATTAAGCAAATAAATGAACTCCAATAAAATAGAGCAGAGAACTCAGGGAACTACAGAGGAACTTATATGCTGCGGAGAAAACAACTACCTACGTCTAGAATCCAACCTGTAACCCACAACTCTCGGAATTGGACAATGGAATGGTTACTGGGTTCCTAAAAATATGCCTAACACAAGACAATCCTAAAGATTACTAGATCACCTCCCGGTCTCACTAACACCTCTCGGACAATCCTAAGGTGGACGTGTAAATTACCGGGTACTAGTTCGGATTACCTCCCGGTCTCACCTCACTAGGGAATGCTAAGGTAGCCAAATGACTTGCTCACCTCCCAGTCTCGCTAATCACAACACACCTTAAAGTATGAAAGAGTTATATAAGGTTGTTGATAATAACTCGAGTTTGCTAGAAAAACTAAGGAAACTAAGCAAGGATCTCCTCCCGGTCTCACCTTTACCCAAAACCAAACAGGGAAACGAAGGTGTGTGAGTTGCGGTTTTTGTTTAATGGATAGGTGATGTGCGTGAAGTGTGTTATATTTTTTATGTATATTTAAGCCCTTTTTACACTTTTAGCCAAGTTTTAAATTTATAAAACACGATATTCACTAACACTAAACACACATATGGGCAAGTGCACCCATCGTGGACGTAGTATAGTGTTGGTAAGATACCGAGGTCGTCCAAGGACACAAGAGCTTTTAATACCGGTTTATCCTCAACGTCTAATCAAATCAAAAAGTGAGAAAAATGTTTTAAACTAAGAAAAATAAAAACTAACTAAATGCTGAAAATAAAAATAAAATAAAAACAGATAGACAAGATGAATCACTTGGATCCGACACGTGTATTAGTATAACCTTTGATTATTTTCGCACTTTTGCACTTGTTTAAGAGATTATCTTAGTTATTGTAGTAGGCCCCTCTTTTGAAGGCGACGTTACCCTCAACCCAGTAGTTTGAGTCAGCAAGGATACAATCCTAAAGGGTCGGATTATTGAAAGATAATGAATTAAGTTATTAATGCAAATTATGGTAGGCCCCGCTTTTGGCGGTGACGTTACCCTCGGCTAAGTAGTCTGAGTCAGCAGGGATACAGTCCTAAATAGCCGGGTTATAGTATTAATAGTAGTTAACTTATGAGGGGGTCAAAGAGTTTGGATCCCCGCCATCCAATACCTATGGGCATTGAAGGAGATCCTACTAAATTTGACCCAGGTCCCAAGCAGGACCTCTAAATGCTGAACAAGGGCAAGACCCTTACCAAACCGTTCCCTTAACCCCCGACCAGGTAGCCAACATACCTCCATATAGACCGTGGAGATATGAATGGTGAAAATCTTTTATTTTATATAGACAGTAAAATAATGCCAAGACACCACGGACAAACGATAAGGAAAGATCACCTTCAACATAAGTAACTAGTTATTAAAGTCATTAATACAAAACCAAATAAAAAGTGCAAAAGATTAAAAATAAAAAGTATTATACTAAACACTTGTCTTCACCAAGTGATGTAAGAGACTTAGGCAAACATGGCCTTGATTGTCAAGAACTCTTACGATCAATCTTGGATCCCGAGACGACTCACACACACTCTACGATGGACAATGGATGATGGTGGTGGATGATGGTGTTATGGTGGTGGTGGGTGGTGGATGAGGTGTGAGAGAGGTGGTGTGCCAAGGGATGAGAGAGAATGAAGCCAAGCTCCTCTATTTATAGGCTGAACAGAAGGCTGGACACGGCCCCGTGTCCGCTGGACACGGCCCCGTGCCCGTCTGACATTCTCTCACTTCATTAATTGTAATTGCGAATTACAATTAATGCGCCTGCTGTACTTTCACCACGCCCCCGTGCTCGCTGGACACGGCCCCGTGGTGGGCAATGGAAGCTTCTACTGGTTTGTCTTTTCTGCTGCTTCCTGGGCACGCCCCCGTGTTCGCTGGACACGGGGCGTGTTCAGACTCTGTTTCTTCTCCTTTGCCTTGGGAGGTGCCGTTGAGGGTCCGGGCAGTCCACTTTTGTTCCTTTTCTTGTATTTATGGTAGAATTAGTTGTCTTTTTGCTTCTTTTGTGATTTTGAGCTCATTTCATCCTGAAAATACAAAAGGAAGACAAAAACACTCTTTTTCCAACATTAGTACTTAAAAAGGGTTAGTTTTGTGCCTTAATTGATGTGATTTATATGTTGCATTTTACACACATCAATAGGATTCGGAATTTAAAAGTTAACATATTAGGAATGTAAATTAGGGTACCATTAGAATGGTCATGCAAGGAGGTAGGATGAATTCCATCTTTTTAACCTGATTATATGATTCACCAAAGCACAAAATCATCAATTTTGTTGATGATTTCGGTTGGTCATGAATATGAACTAAAATTAAGAATTACATAAATTACTAAATCTTTAAACAACCAAGTGAGCAAGCTAGATGCGTGCATCCCAAACATGGAGAGTATTTGGGGACGTTATGTAGCCTTGTCCTTTTGTTGGAAATTGCTTTGAGATTTAGTGTAGGAATCTAAGCTAAAGTTTTAAACAAGTGAGGTAGTGGAACAAGGTTTGGAGTGCCAAAGCTTCCATGGTTCACACATTCACCAAAACACAAGTATTTCAACATTGAAGGTTGAAAGCTTGGATAGTTCCAACACTTTTAAAGTCACTAAGACTTTAAGGGTGAAATTTTATGAAGGTTTTGAGCCTTATTTCTTGTGAAAATCAACCACAACACAAACCCACAACTATGAGCTTAGTTAAGTTTCAAGTAAAATATACATTAAATAAAAAGATACATCAAAGCAGAATTATTATACTACTTTGGACCTCAAATGTGGTGAGGTTCCATCTTCGTTTGCCATGGAAAACTTATGAAAACCTTCCTAGAGGTTGTTCAAGTAGTTTGAAAGAAGAAATGAAGAAGAAAGATAAAGAAAAGTGAGTGAAAACTCACTTAGAACACTTATAGTTTTCTACCCAAAATGGAGAAATTCTTGACAACTTTGGATGCTTGGAGTGATTTGCAGGGTATGTAAAGGTGTTAGGAAAGTGTGAGAGACATATATTTATAGTGGGGGATTTGGGTTCGGGTTTAAAGAAGGTTGGAATCTGATTGGCTAAAGAAGGGTGGAAGGTGATTGGAGGAGGAAGGAGGTGGAATAGCTTTTGGTTTTGCTCAATTTTAGTCTCTGCACATTGTAACTAGGTTATTATATGTCGTTTTCTTGTACTTTAACTTGTTTTTAGATATCCAAAGTGTATTTTAAGTCTCGGTTTTGCGTATAAAACGTATTTAAAGATTCATTACGTATATAATACAAATATGAAAGGTAACACGTATATGTATAAAATAAATTTCCATTATGATCAAAGCCTCTGATTACAAGATTGGAATTGAACCACGAATATGACACGATTACAAGTTTCTACAAATAGAAATACGAATATAACTTTCTAAATAAGGAAAGTACAGAAATGCGAAGCGTTATAGTCTCCCCTACTTTAGAAAATTTCTTCCCAAAATATATTCAAGAGGAAGACTCGGCGAATATATGGTATTTTGGTGATTCGATGCGAGTGATAATCGGTTAAAATGTTTGGACAAGGTTGAAAATTTGAAGTTAAGTGTGTATGCGGCATTTGTGTATAAGCGTGTTAAAAATGTATGGTTTAAAATTTTTGGTTAAATTGGTAGTTTAAGGTTGATTGGGTGTACGTAGATAATATTGAGTGATAAATGATAGGTTTGTAAACGCAACTCGTATGACTAAGCGGACTGGGACATCAACTGTAAGCAGGTGTAAAAGTAAGTAAAACATGTGTGTGTATCTGGACAACTTGGTGAAAGGAGTGTTTTAGAAAATCCGACCAAAGGAGTGAAAAAGTTTTAGTACAAATAAAGATGTAATCTGATGTAATGTGGCAGCCCACACCGTAGTTTGTAAGAAGAGTCTTACTTGTCCTAAGCCGTATTAGTAAAATCATGAGTCGTAGGAAAATGTTTATTGGTGAGAAAATAGGATGGTAAAAATTCATGGTTTTCAAAAGGTTTTAGTGGTAAATGGGCCGACTACTTGGTGTTTGAGTGTAATAAAGGATGAAATAAAATTTCCAAAATATCTTTGGCTGAATTGAGTTTGTAAGGATATTTGCTAAAATGGATTGAGCGTTTAGGCTGAATTACTATAGATACGATTTAGACGGAACGTTGAGTGAATAGTTGGGGATGATTCTGGCATAGGAGTGAATGAGCCATTTAATAGCTATACGCGAGAGGTAAAAATAGCAAAAGTACTGGATAAATTGTGAACGTAAAGCATTGAAGGACGTTAGTGATAGTTGTAGTCCTTGTGGCTAACGATTTTGGGTATGGAATTTTGTTATAGACAAACAAAGTACTAAGCATTTTAAAGTCAGTTTGGGTATAACCAAGGAAAGGCTTGTGAGGTACCATAGTTTGTTTGTTAAATGATAGTATTTAATAAGATCCGAATACCACCGAATTTCACATGGCACGTTTTACGATAGTTTGTTAACATGGTATGAACACTTATATATAGGAAGTACCAGCGGCGTATCCACCATGTTCTAACCATGTTACGTTTGTTTTGCTATTCGGTGTTATGTTACGTTCCGTGCTACGAGACATAGTAGAAGCTACTATGGTTTTCATGCGCCTACCAACATAATCTCGTGTGCACCCGTGATTATCCTAGTCATTGCATGATCCGCATAGTTTGTACTAGTAGTGTATGGGTCAAAGGTAAATCCTGGTATCACAAGTCGGGATACACATATGATAGCGTATGAAGAATTAAACATGTATATATGATTGTATTTAAGTATGTGTGTGTCTAACATAGGCAAAACCACTCAGGTTATGCCCATGTATGGATTCAAGTATGACTACCGCGTAGTGAGAATGTATGAATTTGAGTATGATTGATGACAATCACGTATAAGATTAACATGTAATATTGAGCGTATAAGTTGAAGTATAAATGAGGTTAAGCACACATAAGTTTAGTATATAGTTTTAAGTGTATAAATCGAAGGGTGAATACTGCTATGTGTAAAATTGTCATGATATATTGGTTGTATAAGTCGAAACGTGTATAATGATATGCATGCGTATATGGTTGTTGGAACAAATCATTGAGTTTGTCGAACCAATTAGATCGGGTCCATTGGGAATGGCGAATTAGACTCCTGATTGTCGAGAGGGTATTGGGAGAAAGTAGTAATTTACGACGAAAGATGTAGTTTGTAAAGGAAATGCTATATTCGTTTAAAATTTGGATTCGCATACGTCGTATGTTGCCCGATCTTATGAAATTTTCCTGCCCACGTGTTTAGATTTAGAATTGCGTATTAGCGATTTTGAAAAGGGTTTTAAGCAGTGAGCTTGCTCTATTAAAAGTATTTTACATCAAAATGAGAAAAGTTGTGCTTGAAAAATTTCATGGAAAACTTGGTTTTGAAAAGTATTTTTTTAAATGGACTTATAGGTAGTCAAACTTTGTTGGTATTGGCGTGTATGTTTAGGGTTACTGTGTCTAGAGTATGTATGGGGAGTTAGGTTGACCGGTGAGATGGTTGTGGTAGGTTGATTGAATGGTAGTTTGATGGTAAGGTGTCGGTTTCTGACTAAATGTATATAGATGCGACACTTGGTTCACATCGGCACGGTGTACGAGTGGGTTACGAGTCATGGGTATTGGGCGATTCCCTAGGTATGGTTCTTACCGGGTTTCTTGGTTTATGAGTATAGCCAAGGTTTGTAAGAGTCTTAGGTGTTTCATCCTCGTTCTAAGGCGTTGATAGAATTACCGGTAGGAGAGCTAGTTCTAAGTTGGGGTCTATTGTTGTGAATCGAAGCCTCAGGGTGTATGGGTCGGCTATTTGCGTTCATCGGTTAGGTTGATTGTTGGTTGATTATGTTTTACCAACTAAGCAAGGTTGACGAAACGACATCTATAAGAATTACACGTATGTGAGAGGAAGTTTTCTTTGGTTCCCCATTGGAAACAAAGTGTCCTTAGTATAATAGTATAATGTGAGTGTGTTGTAGTGCTTGGATCGATTATGAAATACGTGGGCAAGAAATCCATTAGTCCGACTAAGTTGATAGGTAGCATATTGTAAGACTTTAGAAAATCGGGTAAGGTGATATTTAAGGCATGAATGAGATTATCATGCATGTGATTTACGTAAATAAATTGTATGGTTAAAATATGTTTGGTAAATCATTGAAATTTATGATTCATGCGAAGGTTTGAAAATTTGACATAACGACGAATGATTCAAGTAAAAGATTTAATCGAGTGGTTATCATGGAGTTGGTCGATTTATGATTTAATCTCCCCATTGAGATGTAGACATCACTCCTAACTCAAGGGTAAGGTTTTTTCAAGGACAAAGAATTGGTAACGATTACCGAGGTAAGGAAATCACCCCTAGCTCGTTGGTGAAGTCATTTGAAGAATGAGAGGAGCGGAGCTAATCGTTAAGGTAAGGGAATCACTCCTATCTTGATGATGATGCTTCCATTCTTGGGAATATGAGTAGTTTCTTCCTTGTGGATGACGTTTTGAGATCGTACACATAAATAGTTTGGTAAAATATACGAAAGGATAGGTATGATATGTATATAACCGTCGTGAAAATAATTTGAATTTGAAGGAAGGAAGGTTGTATTATGATATGCATAAAATTTCTTACTAGTATAAGAAAGGGACTATATATCGAGAGGCGGGTACCACCCTAACTTGATAATGTCGTCCCTTAAATCCGACTCGTTGGTAATGGTCCACTAGAATAAGTATAATGAAATTTTCATCGAGGTGAGGATGTCACTTCTAACTTATAATTTCATGAAAATCGAGAACGCGGATTGAGAATCCTTCACCAAAGTGAGGGTTTCACGCCTATTTTGGTGAAATCGTCTCGTTTGTATAACACGAGTGTTTTCGTGCCTTCGTGTTTATGGAATAAGTGTCTATAGGAAAAGTCATATGTATATTTTTTAGGCAAAAGAACGATAAAGAAGAAGCATATAGGAAGCATTTTGTATAACTAACATGAATAATCAAGAATGGTCAAAGTTCAGGATCCTTAACCATAGACTAGGTCAAATCATGGTAATTTTTCCTAATTCCCTATGTTTATGGCTCTAATACCAATTTGTCACACCCCAACCGATGGCGGAAACATCATAGTGAGACAAAAACGAGATTGTAAGAGACATCACGACCACTAATTGTGACAAGTAAAGTAAATTTTCCTTTCATTGCTAACGGTTCAAGTACATAATTTGGAAACAAAAGTACAACAAGGTAACATAACAACTAAACTACTATACATGGATTAAAGTTTGGTGCGTTTCTAGTCCTTCCTACCAGATTCTTTTCAACATGACGTCATCAAGATCCTAAAATATATATTATAGTAACATGTCAACACATAAAGCGTTGGTGAACATAGAAGTTTGGCTACTAGCATAAGTATAAAAGTTTTTTTACGAAATCCACATGGCAATAACTTATACTAAGGCATAACATAACATGAACTAACATGCATCACATACGTGTCAACCCACAGATTCCACTAGCGTAATCTTGTCTTCGCAACGACAAGAACATTTTTGTATGTATAAACTTAACATGACCACAAGAATACAAGTGGTGTGCTACTCCTATAGTGCTATACATGTTAAGGGAGACTTGTACGAAGTTAAGGATAAAGTATTGTGCAAGAATGGCTTTCTAGCATGCATGTATTTCTAGAGTATAAACATATAAAGCATGTATATTGGATTGGATTGTATGAATAAAGTATTTGCGTATAAGTGTTTGTGTGAGTGTGTGTGTATATATATATATATATAGGAACAGGATCAGGAGAGAACGCCTCAAAGTGTGAGAACGGTGAGAACGATTCTCAGCCACAAGATCTTAGTGGTTTGTGGTTGAGATTGATGCGGTGGCATTTTTGTAAATAATAGGGGCCTTGGAACTACAAGGAGGGGTAAAATAGGAAAATCCAAACAAAGGTGCACATGCTAATCACATGCCGTTTTCCCACATCATATTTAAACGACAATAACTTTTTTATACATGATTATTTTTCGAAAAAAAATTACACCATAAAACTCAGCGTTTTTTATCTTTCCAACGAGTATACTATTGATATACTTTTCGAAAAAAATTAACTGGGTTTTATAGAGTTTTTCTGAACTGGGTGTTTTATGGCGTTTTAGACTATGTATTTTTATGGCGTTTTTCTCAACTAGGTGTTTTTATGGCGTTTTAACTAGGTATTTTCATGGCGTTTTTCCGAACTGAGTGTTTTATGGCGTTTTAAACTGAGTTTTTTCATGGCATTTTTCTAAACTAGGTGTTTTATGGCGTTTTTAACTGGGTATTTTCATAGCGTTTTTCTAAATTGGGTGTTTTATGGCATTTTATTTGAATACCCACTTCATGTGAGTGGGTATTTTAACAATATTACCCCTTAGTGTAATTTATTATCAATGCCACATGTCACCACCAAAATTGTTCTAACTGTTCTCATACTTTTCACTGTTCTATCTAAATCCTGACCCTATATATATATATATATATATATATATATATATATATATATATATATAGCACCCAAAAGTGTAAAAACGAAAAAGGGGGTAATGTATAATCACGGTTTGCGTAGAGATTTCCACGTAAATGAGTTGGAAGAGTTCTTGAGTTTGGAACACCAAAGTTACCCTAAGAGGAAAACGAAGGTGTGTGCGTTTAACGGTTTTGTTTACCAAGTTTTAAAAATTGGGAAAACCCATAAACCACACACTTCCGGAAAGTGTACCAGTCGTAAGTAGTAATAGAAATAAGTCCGAGTATCGAACCATGGACACAATCTAGCGACTCTTAATATTAAACCTCTATTGAGCCCTAGCCTAATAATTTGGTTTTTGAGAGAATGGTTTTTAAACTAAATACTAAATTAAGCAAATAAATTAACTCAAATAAAACAGAGCAGAGAACTCAGGGAACTAGAGAGGAACTCCTGGAGAAAACAACTACCTAGGTCTCGTATCCTACCTGTAACTCACAACCCTCTAAATTGGACAATGGAATGGCTACCGGGTTCCTAAAAATACGCCTAACTCAAGACAATCCCAAAGACTACTAGATCACCTCTCGGTCTCACTAACACCTCTCGGACAATCCTAAGGTGGACGTGTAAATCACCAGTTACTAGTTCGGATCACCTCCCGGTCTCACCTCACCAGGGAATGCTAAGGTACCCAAATGACTCGCTCACCTCTCGGTCTAGCTAATCACAACATACCCTAAAGTATGAAGGAGTTATATAAGGTTGTTGATAATAACCCGAGTTTGCTAGGAAAACTAAGGCAACTAAGCAAGGATCTCCTCCCGGTCTCACCTTTACCCAAAACTTAAGAACTAGATAACCCGACACTCTATCTCCTCCCGATCTCAAGAGTGACAAAACACTAATTTCAATGACTCACAAGGTTGCCTATAGGGTTATCTAAGACAAGATACCTCAAGATTATACCACTAACACAAAGTCAATGAAAGATCACGTGAAACCCTAAATTTGAAACTACAAAAGTAACAAACTTAGAGAAAACTCAAAGCGAAAATCATGCAAACTAATTACTAAAAGCATTCATAAGCATCATCATTAGCAACACAAAGATATTTTACCAAAACTTGAGCCAAAACTTATATTTTCCAAATTATCCAAAAACCGAAAATTATAAGTCACAAAAAATTCATTAAAACGACCCAGGTAGCATAAGAATTTGGCCAATAATCATGTTTATAAAAACTAAAACAATATCAATTCAGTTCATGGCATGAGACTATATTAAAAACGAATTAAAGAGTTAATCCTAAACAATTGACGTGATGAAATGTGAACCAAATCCACCTTTTTTTCTACTTCTCGATCACAGCCAATTGCTTTCTTTTTTTCTTGCATGCGATCTCCCAAATTCTTCCGTCACCACCTCTTTTTTTGTGCTTCTGATATCCCTCGAATGATTCTTTTTTTTAACGTCCAACATAAGAATCGCCAGGTACTCCGTACGCGGCACCCATTGGCTGAAAGGTAGCCCGCGGCAGCCCAACCTGCACGCACGGAGACCTTAGCCCACCATGCCACCAGTTCCGGGGAAAACCCGACCCTGCACCCGCCCGAGGGCATGACAATGCAAAGCCGGTAAAACCTGGGCGGATCAGGAATCGAACTCGAGACCTTTCAGTCAGGAGTCTTCCTTCATTTCCATAACCATAACCACTGAGCCAAAGCCCAGGGTTTCCCTCGAATGATACTATAGTTGGTATCCAATATCATCGTTTCATGACCTGGGCCTACTAGGAGTAGCGTTAAAATCATGTGGGCCTGCCATGCGATTCATCTAGAGCTGTTCATCTGCCGAGCCGAGCTAGGGCAAGCTCGGGCTCGGCTCGATTATAAACCGAGCTGGCTCGGCTTGGCTCGGATTTGAAACCGAGTTGAAAATCTAAGCTTGGGCTTGGCTTGGTTTGACTCGATTTTAAGATTAAAAATTAATACATAGCTCTCAAAATTCAGTATTCTAAAATATCATTCAATACTTCAAAAGAACATATTCAAAATAAGTTCAGCCTAATACATTACAAGCCAAAATCACATTCAACAACACAAAATAAGTTTTATATTTCAAGTAAATATAATATTTGTTCATTAGCACGACGATCAACCTTTAAATATGTCCTAGATATCAAAATACAAGCCTAAATACATGTAAATAATAATCACGTTTTTGTAATATATTATATATATATATATATAATATTATAAATAAAATAATCGAGCTAAGCCGAGTCGAGCTACCAAGCGAGACAAACCGAGCCAATTTGGCTTGTCATGAGCCGATACGAGCTAGGCTCACTTTCTAACCGAGCCGAGCCGTCTCGGCTCACTTTCAAACCGAGCCATATCGAGCGAGCTTTTTCCGAGCTAAATTCGAGCGAGCTTTAAGAGAGCTCCGAGCCACGAGCTTTTTGGACAGCCCTAGATTTATCCAGAAGCCCAAATAAAACTTTTGCGGTCAACACAAAATAAACTCGGTCAACAGAAGAACCGAAGTGGTGCATGTGCCTCATCGTGTGGGACCCAACTTCATTTCTTTTTTTCTTTTTTTTTTTTGAAAGGTAAAATTTTATAAACAAACCAAACCGTCCCGGAACAAAAAACACCCGGAACCAAACCCTTGATTACAGCATATACATCGGACTTTTACACCATTTACTCCAATCTAAGTTACAATGAGAGGACCTGTTTTTGAGCCAAAAAAACCGAGGGACCTAACCTCCCTGAATATGTCCTGGAAATTCCCTCTCCCGTTCGAGAAAATCATGTCGTTCCTTGCCTTCCAAATACACCAGCACGCAACATAGACGAGCCCCCGAATAATCTCTTTATATCTCTTATCACCTGGGAAACCTTTATGGCATTCCAACAAATCACCAAAAGAAAAAGCAAAGATGTGCGGAGTGTTCGCCCAAGCACTTAACTGGTTCCACATCTTAATGGCGGCCTCACATGCTGTAAACAAGTGCTCAACCGATTCAACCGCTTCCCCATAGAAAACGCACATGTCCGAATCGATCCGAATATTTCTCCTAACTATCGCTTGTCTAGACGGAATTCGGTCGAGCAACAATCTCCAAATGAAAATATTACACTTTGCGGGCACCCAAGCACACTTACGGAACGGAGCCGCACCATCGACAACTAGGTCTTTCACTGCCGCCTTCTTAACCGATCCTGTGGTGAATTTCCCCGAAGCCTCCTGCGTCCACAACCAGCTGTCCCTGACTTCTGAAACCGTGACATTTGAAAGAAGACTAGCCGCTTCTTCTAACTCAGCCAAAGCTTCATTACCAAACGGTTGAACAGCCCACATCCAATGCAGGGAGACGGAACCGTTCTCCACCCGAATCCTATCGCAAATCCGACAGTCTTTCTACACTTCAAAAGCAAAAAGAGAAGGCCATTTCGACATTAACAGAGTTTCCCCATACCAACTCGATCCAAAAACGAATGCACCTCCCATTTCCCAAAACGCCCTTAATATAACTATGAATTCTTTTGCCGTTAACTAAGAATTTAGCTTCCATACTTGCAATATTCTTCCAAACTCCCGTGATGATACCTTTGGTCGGCAAAATCAACCACCTTCTATTGTTACCATGGCAGGCTAAAATAACTCTTCTCCATAGACCCTCCTCTTCCGTCCTATACCTCCAAACCCACTTAGATAAAAGCGCTTCATTTACCAACTTTAGCTTCCAAATACCAAGCCCTCCAAAATTTTTTGGAAGATACACTTTATCCCAAGCCACCCAATGCATTTTTTTAACCTCATCCGAACCCCCCAAAGAAAGTTCCTCATCATAGCTTCCAACTTCTTCACCACTTTACCTGACACTTTAAAAATTGAAAAAAAGTAGATAGGGAGGCTTTCAAGAACGGCTTTAATGAGCACCACCCGACCACCAATAGCCAAAGATTTCGACTTCCAAGAAGCCAACCTATTCTGGAATAAGGATACCACCGGATCCCAACTAGTGACTCTATTCATATTCGCCCCTAACGGAATTCCCAAATATCTGGAAGGCGCGGTACCTCTACGACACCCCAACAAAGAAGCCATATTGTCAATCTCTTCCTGCTCAACTCCCACACCAACTAAATTGGATTTATGGAAATTTATTTTTAGCCCCGAGCACCGGTAGAACACCCGAAGAATCCTTGCAACCACCTTGATGTTATCTTCAGACCACTCACCCACAATTAGAGCGTCGTCCGCGTAAAGCAGATGAGATATAACCGGGCCCCATGGAAATTTCTTTTTTTCTGTTTTCCTTTTGTAATGTATCAGCCCATCGTTGTAACTTCTATTCCTGTATTGACAAAAATCCACCACCATTGAATTAGTTGGATTATTAATGACAATTAGAATCCTTTTACATTGACCATAACTTTTTGTCATGTTGAACTTGACATCTCTAAGTCACGTTGAATTAAAAGAATTCATTTAAGACTTACTAAATTTTGCAATTAATGTCATTTTCATCATTGTTTATTAGAAGTATTAAAAGGTGTTGATTATTATTAAAATTAATGTTCTTTTAAGACTAATACATCGTTTTAAGCTCCATTTTTAACTGTTTTAAACTCTGTTAGCATACTTAGGGCTGTAAACGAACTGAACGTTCAACGAACAGTTTGTGAACCGTTCGGCGGGAAGTTCCTTTATGTTCGTTCGATTAGCGTAACGAACGAACACGAACAAAAAAATTTGTTCGGTTAGCTTAGCGAACGAACACGAACACAGGTCTCGTTCATTCGACTGCATTCGTGAACGTTCGGTAATATGTTCGGTTACGTTAGTTCATGTTCGTCCGTTTACGTTAGTTTGATTATATTAAAAAATAATAAGTAATAAACCTTTTATCTAAACATGTTGAAAACTTGAAACTCTATCTTTTCTAAGTTAGCTAAAATTTGGACATTCTAAGACATTTTTTTTGGATAATTATGTCTAAGTTAGTTAAACTTGATTCATCGTTTGGTGGTTGTAGTAGACTTCTTGTGTTTTGTTTATCATTTGATGGTTGTATTTAACTACTTATTTCCAATGTTTAAGGATAACAATGTTTTTATTTATTATTTTCAATTAAATGTTTGTTTATGTTCGTTTTTATTTGTTTGTGTTCGTTTGTGTTTGAGACCGATGTTCACGAACTGTTCGTGAACAATTGAATTTTCTTAACGAACGAACACGAACATACACTTATGTTCGGTATGCGTTTGTGAACAGTTCACAAACATTTTAATTTCCTTAACGAACGAACACGAACATGGCCTTGTTCGTGTTCGTTCGGTTCGTTTACAGCCCTAAGCATACTTCTACCTAGAAAACACAACTTAATAAAATACAAGCCTATCAGGGCCGGCTCTGGGCCCGGCAAACCCGTGCTGACGCCCGAGGCCCAAAATTTCAAAGGGCCCGAAAAGTCTTTATAAGCTTGTATATATTTATTAAATTATATATTTAGCATATTTATCCGTTTATTATGCAAGAAAGTATTAGTGGTGTAGTGGCAAAAACCATATCAAGGTAATGTAAAGGTCTCAAGTTCGAGTCTTTACTCCATCACTAAGTTTTTATTTTTGTAATTCATTTACCCTTAACCATAAATTTGGGCCCAATTGTTTTTGTCGCCCGAGGCTGATGTGTGTAAAATGCAACATATAAATGACATCAATTAAGGCATAAAACTAACCCTTTTTAAGTACTAATGTTGGAAAAAGAGTGTTTTTGTCTTCCTTTTGTATTTTCAGGATGAAATGAGCTCAAATTCACAAAAGAAGCAAAAAGACAGCTAATTCTAACATAAATACAAGAAAAGGAATAAAAGTAGACTGCCCGAACCCTCAACGGCATCTCCCCAAGCAAATAAGAGAAAACAGAAGCCTGAACACGCCCCGTGCTCAGCCAGCACAGGGCCGTGCCCAAGAAGCAGCAGAAAAGACAAACCTGTAGAAGCTTCTATTGCCCACCACGGGGCCGTGTCCAGTGAGCACGGGGGCGTGGTGAAAGTACAGCAGGCGCATTAATTGTAATTGCGAATTACAATTAATGAAGAAAAATAGTGTCAGACGGGCACGGGGGCGTGTCCAGCGGACACGGGGCCGTGCCCAGCCTTCTGTTCAGCCTATAAATAGGAGTGCTTGGTTTCATTCCAACTCATCCCTTGGCACACCACCTCTCTCACACTTCATCCACCACCCACCACCACCATAACACCATCATCCACCACCATCATCCATTGTCCATCGTAGAGTGTGTGAGTCGTCTCGGGATCCAAGATTGATCGTAAGAGTTCTTGACAATCAAGGCCATGTTTGCCTAAGTCTCTTACATCACTTGGTGAAGACAAGTGTTTAGTATAATACTTTTTATTTTTAATCTTTTGCACTTTTTATTTGGTTTTGTATTAATGACTTTAATAACTAGTTGCTTATGTTGAAGGTGATCTTTCCTTATCGTTTGTCCGTGGTGTCTTGGCATTATTTTACTGTCTATATAAAATAAAAGATTTTCACCATTCATATCTCCACGGTCTATATGGAGGTATGTTGGCTACCTGGTCGGGGGTTAAGGGAACGGTTTGGTAAGGGTCTTGCCCTTGTTCAGCGTTTAGAGGTCCTGCAAGGGACCTGGGTCAAATTTAGTAGTATCTCCTTCAATGCCCATAGGTATTGGATGGCGGGGATCCAAACTCTTTGACCCCCTCATAAGTTAACTACTATTAATACTATAACCCGGCTATTTAGGACTGTATCCCTGCTGACTCAGACTACTTAGCCGAGGGTAACGTCACCGCCAAAAGCGGGGCCTACCATAATTTGCATTAATAACTTAATTCATTATCTTCCAATAATCCAACCCTTTAGGATTGTATCCTTGCTGACTCAAACTACTGGGTTGAGGGTAACGTCGCCTTCAAAAGAGGGGCCTACTATAATAACTAAGATAATCTCTTAAACAAGTGCAAAAGTGCGAAAATAATCAAAGGTTATACTAATACACGAGTCGGAACCAAGTGATTCATCTTGTCTATCTGTTTTTATTTTATTTTTATTTTTCAGCATTTACTTAGTTTTTATTTTCTTAGTTTAAAAAAACATTTTTCTAACTTTTTGATTTGATTAGACGTTGAGGATAAACCGGTACTAAAAGCTCTTGTGTTCTTGGACGACCTCGGTATCTTACCAACACTATACTACGTCCACGATGGGTGCACTTGCCCATATGTGTGTTTAGTGTTAGTGAATATCGTGTTTTATAAATTTAAAACTTGGCTAAAGGTGTAAAAAGGGCTTAATTATATATCTAAATTATATTACACTACACACGCATCAGAGGCCTAAATTTTTTCAAGAGTTTTCGAGGACGGCTCTGAAGCCTATAATGACTAAGAAACAAATCAAAATCTATCTAAAAAGTATACAAAATATATGGATAGATGATGGTATTTTGCAACACATTAAGCATGTATATTGGATTCGATTGTATGAATAAGGTATATGCATATAAGTGTTTGTGTGAGTTTTTATATGATATATATATATATATATATATATATATATATATATATATATATATATATATATAGGGGAAGGTTCGTTTGAGAAGAAATTTAATGTGAGAAGAAAAAGAAGAAAGGGCATATTAGTAAAATGTTATTTCATTTATAACTTATATCATTAATTTTTCTCTCTTTAATTAATTAGTTAACTAATCATTAATTATCCTACATATAATCTACAAAACCTACACATATCAAATTTTTCCTACATATACCCTACACATCATAGAATTTTATCCTACACAGTCGAAATTTATCTACTTACCTCGAAATATATCCTACACAACTCGTTATTTATCCTACACAACTAGTAATTTATTCTACACTTCGAATTAAGTTGTTTTTTTTATTTGGAAAAGGTATATATTTTGAAAAGGAGTTACAAACTTAATTAGCTAGTTATTAAAGGGGAAGAATACAAATTAATGATTTGTGTAAGTTTACCAATATACCCTTATATTAAAATTAAATAAAAATATTAAATGAAGCATTCTTATTGGTTGAAACTTCTTCTTTTTTCTTCTTACAAAAAATTATTCTCATTTGAACTCTCCACTATATATATATACATATATATATATATATATATATATATATATATATATATATATATAGGAGACGGATCCGTTAGGAACCACCCTTTATTGTGAGAACCGCGAGAACCAACGTGAACACAACCAAAAATACCTAAAAAAGCTAAAAAAAACCAAAAATATTTTTTTTTTGGGAAAAATCGCTATATTTCGTCAATAATAAAAAAAATAAAAAAAATCGAGTAACAGTTATCCATGTACATGTGCATATGTATCATTTATTTGACAAATTCCATAATTCATTACAAATATCAAACAATTGCATTTTCATTTACACTACCATTCATAATACACTACTTTTTACATTAACAATAATAGAAATGCACATGTGCATCTATATGTATGAACTTGTTATAATGTTAACAACACTAGAAATGCACATGTGCATCTATATATATGAACATGTTATAATGTGTTTTAGTACACCACTTTGAATACACAATCCCTTTCATCTATCATACCATCCATAATACACTACCATTACCTCCTACCATCCGTAATACAATACCATTGCTTTTTACCATCCATAATACAATACTATTACCAATATTTCACTTTATTATATGTACATCAACACCCTTTATACCATCCAAACAACATATTACATCATAAAGTGACAAATATAATCAGACCATCAACCACTAGATATAACTAACCAAAACACATGTATATGGGTCTACTTCATCATTTAAAATCACAAACTTTTTGTATCAAAACACCTTATTTCATGTTGATACATATAGATGCACATGTGTATTTCTAATATTGGTAATGTAAAAAGTAGTGTATGACATATGGTAGGGTAAATGAAAGTGCATTTTTCTACTGCTGGTAATATATTACGGAATTTGTCCAAGAAATGATACATATGCGCATGTGCATCCATAACCATTACTCGAAAAAAAGTTTTTTTTGGTAACGAAATATAGCGATTTTTATTAAAAAATATTAAAAAAAAATTTGTGGGTTTTTTGGATTTTTTAGGTATTTTTTTGTGTTCACATTGGTTCTCGTGGTTCTCAAATGAACCTTACCCTATATATATATATATATATATATATATATATATAGGGTCGGGATTTAGAGAAAACGGTAGAAAGTGTGAGAACGGTGAGAACGCTTATCAATCGTCCGATCGAAACAATTTATGGACTAGATTGGCGCGGTGGCATTTTCGTAAATAACATCAATTTTATTACGTGGACGCGCTTCAATAAGGGTAAAAGCGTCTTTTGACTACTTCAAACAAAACGCCATCTCATGAAAATAGAATGCCAAAACAAAAATCACACAGCATTCTGCTAAAAAGCCATTAGATATAAAACGCCAAACTTAATTATAGTAAAATCCGACTAATAAACGCCAGAAAACCCAAAAAAATCCTATATATAAAACAACTCATACCTTCAATTAAAAAACACAAACAAAAACCCCAAACGCCATATTTAATATATACCATTCGACTAATAAACGCCAGAAAACCCAAAAATCAAATATATTGTTGTCAATAAAGTGTAGTTGTATGGTGTAGACAACATTGTCAGTTATCTTTCTTAAATGAGGATTAACAATGTTATCCAACACCATACATCCACACTTTATTGATTTTAGCATGATCAAAATTTACAGTTTTAAGATGGTTTATTTTGAGCGTTCTTTTTCTCGGTAAAACGCCAAAAAAGATAACATTTTGGCTGAAAGGGTGTAAACTCAATAACATTTTGCTGCATGAGATGAACAAAAATTATAGAAAAAGAGGCTGATTTCATACGAAAGTCGAAACAGCCAGTGAAGATGCTTCAAAAGAAGAAAGAGATTGGTGACAGTGAAGATTTGAAGATCAATATTTTTTTGTTTAATTTTCTTTTTTAGTTGATTGTTATTTAATTAACAACGCCAAAAAGGCAAATGTCTTGCACATTTGGCGTTTATCAAACCATCATAAATTTACTTTGGACAAGTATTATAAAGAAACTTTTTTTATGTATTCTTCTTTTTTATTTTTCTTTTCAATGGATTGTTGTATAATAAAAACACCAAAACAACCAAAATGCTTGTTTAAACGATATCATCCCATTAAACTCCCCCCAAAACTCCAAAACTATAATAAAATTAGTTTGAAAAAGTATTATAAAAAACGTTAAAAAATAATAAAAAATAAAAAAATAAAAAACAAACTTTAAAATGTAACTAGAAACAGTAACTATAAACCAGAAAAACTGAAGATAGGGAAAATTTATTATATTAGAATCTAAAACGCCAAACTTGAAAGATGGGACGTGTTACAGACTTCAGATATAAAAGCCGGTCAAAAACAATAATTACAAACAGTAATTGAAAAGACGAATACTTTATTATAATAACACACCGCCTAACTTAGGCGCCAAAAAGAGATCCTATAAAATGATACATCTCAGCAACTTCCATTTGATTAAACCAAAAAAAAAAATAAATAAATAAAAAAAATAAACAAACGCCAATACTACTAAATACCACTCACTGTAAAACGCCAAAAAAAATCAAAGATGGCTAACATGCTTTCTTGGATATTCAGTATTGATATTCGTCAAGTTTCACTGAATGAATTGTTAGCGGAGGCGAGTAACTCAGAAAAATTTTGCTGCATGAGATGGACAAAAATCAAAGAAAAAGATACTAATGCCAGTCATATGGCATTTTGTATTTTTTGTTCTTGAAAAAGGCTTGGATGAGGAGAAGAGATCAATGACACTAAAGAGTGGGATGATGATAAAGATGAAGATCAACATGAAGAAAAAGCGAAAAACCCACCCACACGTCATAGATCTATGTCCCCAAACATCCACAAAAAAGCAACTTCAACAAACGAGCATGCAAAAAAATCAAACCGATGGGTTTGTTAAGTTTTATATGAAACGCCATATTTTGGTGTCAGTTCTTGTACTATTAAAGAACAAAGAGACTGATGACAGTAAATATAGTGAAGAGAGATCAGATTAGGATTTTTAATTTATTTTCTTTGCTTGTATTTTTTTTTTCTACTGTGGCTGGTATATAATCCAACAATTGTAAAACGCCAAGATAACCCAAACGCCAAAATGTTTATAAGAAATAATAGAACAATGGGCCACCTTATTTATAAAGCCTTGAAAAACGTCATTCAAATAGATTTCCTGATCCCTGGGTTACAATGGCAAATGATTTGAATAAACGCCATAAACACCAAAATGTTAATAAGATGAAACCATTAAACGCCATTAAATATTGAATTTGTTTAACGCCAAAAATCTTAAAAACTAACAATATTGGGAAAAGCGGAACTGGAAAAGTAGAAGATGAAAGGACAAAAAAGCCCCTCCACCCTTTTCTAAGCGGCGTGACATGTGTTAGGCCAGGAAGCGTTCTCACCGTTCTCACACTTTTGAGCTTTTCTCCTGATCCCGTTTCTATATATATATATATATAGGACAAAGATCCGTTAGGAACCACCCTTTATTGCGAGAACCGCGAGAACCAGTGTGAACACAAACAGTAATACCTAAAAAAATCTAAAAAACACCCAAAATTTTTTTTTATTTTTTTACTATTTTTTATATAAAAATCGCTACTTTTAGTATCCAAAAAAAAAAATTTTTTTTTAAAAAAAAAAAAAATGTTTTTTTTTGGCTACTAAAAGTAGCGATTTGAACATAAAAAATAGTAAAAAAATAAAAAAAAATTTTAGATTTTTTTTTAGATTTTTTTAGGTTTTTTGGGGGTTTAGTTTTTAGCATTTTAGCTTGGGGGGGGGGGGGTGGGGGGGTTTAGGTTTTTGGGGGGTGGGGGAGGGGGGTTTAGGTTTTTTTGGGGGGGGGGGGGGTGGGGTCGGGGGGGGTTAGGTTTTTTTTAGGTTTTTTGAGGGTTTTAGTTTTTAGCATTTAGCTTTGGGGGGGGGGGGGGTTAGGTTTTTTTTTGGGGGGGGGGGGGGGGGTGGGGGGGTTTAGGTTTTTGGGGGGTGGGGGTTAGGTTTTTTTAGCTATTTTAGCTTGTGTTCACATTGGTTCTCGCGGTTCTCGCAATAAAGGTGGTTCTCGCATGAACCTTACCCTATATATATATATATATATATATATATATATATATATATATATATATATATATATATATATATATATATATATATATATATATATATATATATATATATATATATATATATATAAATTGCACCCAAAAGTGTAAAAACGAAAAAGGGGGTCATGTATACTCACGGTTTGTGTAGAGATTTCCACGTAGTGAGTTGGAAGAGTTCTTGAGTTTGGAACACCAAAGTTACCCTATGTCACACCCCAACCAATGGCGGAAACATCGGGATGAGACGAAGTGTGAAGATTGTAAGAGACATCATAACACTATGTGACAATATAATTTAAATCCAATTTCATAAATGACTAAAATTTGAATTACATAGTTTCAAATAAGACAAATCGCGACAACATTGTTTATTATCGAACGAGTATCTAAGTCCATCCTAACTTGATTTCTTCATCGTCTGGTCTAACAACCTGCAACATGTATTAAAATAGAGTTTCAATGCAAAAGCAAAGAGTGAGTATACAAGTTTGATACATCCATAGTAAAAGATAAGTTTTAAACGATTCCTCATAGCAAGCATGTGATTCAAGATAAACATTTAAATATGGTATGTGTCTAACATATCAAACCAAGGAAACACAATATGCTCATGACATAACCGAGATAAAGGGGCGGGTCGTTAATCCTATAGCGCTACATATGTCACGGTTTGGCTCGTACGAAGTTAATGATAAATTCAACACATAAGATTAATCCAAGTTTAAAGCATCAAGCCATCACGTATACAAGCATGTCATAGGAATGTTCATGTGTTTAAGCAAAATGTTCATGTGTAAGTTTGTTGAAAGATAAACATGTTACACCCCAAAAGTGGTAAAAGTAAAAAGGGGGAAATACGAGTATACTCACATAATTGCCAAGTCTTCCGATTATCCAAGTGTTGACGAGTGTAAGAGATTAGGAGGATGGAACACCGAGGTAACTCTATATGGGCAAACGATGGTGCATGAATAAACGGAATTATGACGGAGGGTTTGAAGTGAAGTTTTAAAGTATAACTAGTTGATATAAATGTGTATATATTCATATATATTTTATATAGTTTATATAAAAATTATAAATCAAGTCTATCAAGAGTATTGCTGAAATGATGTCAGAATAAATATACGCTTATATCTATCTTATAAAACTTAATCGAATTTGATAGGTTTCGTTTTGTAAAATAAACACGTTTCGTTTTACGGGATTTTACGAAAAACGGGCAGAGTTTCCTCTGTTTTTGGAAGATCCCGACACCACAAGTTGTCGATATATTGTCAAAACTCAACCATTAGTCATAAAGCAAACAATATATATAAGTATTCTCGTTAAATACAAGAATTTACTAATCGTAACAATTCGATGTTTAAAGTAATGATTATGTACAAAATAAAGACAAAATTAGTGTTGTTTAAAATGTACCGAATCTCGAACGAGTCACTGACCTGTTAATTGACCGGTTAACTTGTGTTGGCTGAACCGAAACTGACTCGAACCATAACGAACTTGAACCACCCAAATCTGACTATGTGTGACGTTTGACCAGTTTGACCGGGTTTGACCTGGTGTTGACCCGAAACAAGATCTGAGATTTGACGCGAGCCCGAGCTAACCCAAACCGAGTTGACTCGTGCGAAGCCGAACCCGACCCAAGCACCACCACTGTTGAACAGAACCAAACTTGAATCTGAGAACGAAATCCAATCTGAATTAAAATGAATGAACATAACTCGCGCCAACCACGTCCGGCACCACCACTGTACCGAGTCTGTGCGAATAGAACAAAAAAGTGACTGAGTCGAAGTTAACCAGAAATTGAATCTAATAAATCAAAACAAAAGCTGAATCAACTAACCCGAATCTCAGGAACCGGAACCGAACATGGACTGAAAACAAACAAAGTCCGACTTGAGTCAAAACCCACACTGAACTGAATAAACGGAAAACGTTACCTGAATCGAGACTCGAAACGGAACCTGATGCCGGCGCTAGAGAAACGTGACCCAACTGAATCAAACCGCCGCCGCTCACGGCGGCGCTGCCGTTGCCGCCGTCAATGTTATGTTGCTGCCGCTGTTATGTCACCACCGCCACAGGGAGGTGGTTGGTCGATCTTTCTCTCCACCGCGCTCTCTCTCATCGCACCTTCTCTCTCTCTCTCTCCGTGTCGATCTCCGATGTTCGCCGCCATGTGTCGCCACCATAGGTGCATTTGGCCGTTCGTTTTGAGAGGGGGAGCAGGTGACTGAGGGTGCTTGTCGAGGGGAGGGGGTGTCTGGTCGGAGAAACAAGACAGCGGACAGCCGGAATCGGCACTGTCACCGGAATCCGGTGACCAGAGTTGCAGAGAGAGAACAGGGGAGCGGCTGCCTTCTTCTAATCTTTAGGGTTTGGTTCCATTTATACTTTCAAGTAATTACACCAATAGTCCCTTAACTTTAAAGAGTTAAATGAATAGTTAGATTAGCTTGGCTAACATTTCCTATAACTAACTAGGTTATCTACTAACTTTAAAAATCTAACGAGACTAACTAGGTTATTATAAAAAAATAAACTTTTAAATGGTGTAATTAATTAATTTAATTAATTTAAAATAATGAATAAATAACCATAATTATAATGAATTAAATTAAAGATAGCAGATTTTTTTTTGACGATTATAACGAAACGATGAATACAAGGATACAAAAGTTCTAAAAATGGGAGTACCCACTGAGGTTTATAAATATGGAAAGTTATGAAAAAATGCGGAGCGTTACAGTCTCCCCTCCTTTAGGAAATTTCGTCCCGAAATTTATTCAAAAGGAAGACTTGATAGGGTTTTGGCAAACAGAAGAGAATTGATTAAAATTTAGGCTTGCCTGAAGGGCAGTGGAGAATAACGGAGATATGTGGGTGAACGATCGATCTAATAGACGATTACAAGTGGCGTACGTATCGGATCGACAAAAGTAATATGTTAAGAATGAGTCTCGTCATGGATAATCGGATATAATGCGTTGTGAGTTGTTTAAAGTTTGCACAAGGTCCAAAAAGGTCTGTAAAACACTGAATTTCTCGTGGCACGTTTTATGAAAGTTCGGTAACATGGTGAAAACACTTATGTATAGGAAGTACCAGCGGCGTATCCACCATGTCTTGACCACATTACGTTCGTTTCATATTCGGTGTCATGTTACGTTATATGTTTTACCATACACAGTAGTACACTCTATTGTTCTCTGTAACACCTTGAAAATTTGTGTCCAATAAAGTATAAACACGTGTCATAAGCTCTGAACGTGAGAAAGAATACTTTGGAGGGACTAAAGTTGACAAACAGGGAAACTATGTGAATATAAGGGTCCAAAGTGTCAACAATGGATAAATATATTCTAAAATAGCCCTACATAATGTTTATACCATCCAACGAATAAATCATGGATCATACGAAGCGAAACATAAAGGAAAGTGAGAAATTACAAACTACAGGGGCTAAAAGTGTCAACATGTGCAAAGTATACCTCTGAGTGACCTTTTGGTAGACCCGAAGCTTTGTAATGATAAAATATACTCACTAGAATATGTGGTTAAAATTTCATAAAGTTTCGTTATCGTATGAGAAAGTTATGATCAAATTCGTGTTCGAGGGGTTAAAAGCATCAACATTGAATTATATGGCCTTATGAGTGGTTACAAGGTTAGTCAAGGACTTAACCAAGTTAGTAAATGTCCCAAGGCCCTTAAAAATCAAGTTTGGAGGCTGAAATGGCAATTTAGAAGCTCAAAACCACGTTACAAAGGACCAGGGACCAAAAGTGCAAACTTTGAAAATTTGTTGACTGATCAGACAGGTCAGGCGGCCCGCGTTAGAATTCCCTATATCCTCAGGCGGGCCGCGTCAGGGTGCCAGCGACAGAAAACACCTGCAGGTGTCTGTCCAGCCTGTTTAACCGACTTTGTGGCCTATGAAATGATACCAGGGGCTGTGCAAATTATTTTTCATGCACTAGGGACAGTTGTGATGATCAGGGAGCATGCATAGGGTCTTGTGGCATCATCTTGTAAGATCAAAGAGGCTATATAAAGGCCTCATGTTGTAACCATTTGAACACCCACTTCCAAGAAGTTCACAACTCTTTTCCTGGAGCTCTCTGGACAGCAAGCAAGCCTCTTAGTGGTCCCTAAGCATAATTAGGACTCTAGTAAGTGCCCTTAACCCTTCCTAATTCGTTTTAGCTTAGTTAATTAGCTAAAAGTCAAACCGTCGTAATTAAGGTTTGACTTCGTGATTAATTAAAATGTGCTCTGTCAAATCACGAATTAAAAGTACCTTTAAGTAGGTAATTATATGGGTAACAAACCCTTAAAAGGGTATTTCCAGTTTCCCACTCTAACTATGTTAATTGTCGAGTCAAAGCTTGTTATAAAAAGTCAACAGAAAGGTTAATTGCGAATTAATACATAATTAGCAATGTAGGATCCATGCAACCTGTTTAAACATTAAAATAACTTGGTAATTAATGTAAGAACATGTTCCAACATGTTCAACTCGACAATTTTCAGTTTAGGCTCGGTTTGGAACCGAAAGTCGCAAAGTTTGACTTCTGCTTTGACTTTCAGTTCTGACCCGTTTAAGCCAAGATTAGGATTTCCTTAGAGCTTCTTTTGAACCTATTTACATGTTAGTATAACTCTCTGAGATTATACAACTTGGTTCATTAGATATCCTATTCACATGCATGTTTCCGTTAATCGCTTATATGTTGACCATTATACCCATTTGACCTTAAAACGGGATTTTTGAAAATGTAAAAGGGTAAGAACCTTAGCTACTGATTTATAAACTTGCGCCCAAAATTTGAAGTCAGTTTGAGGTCTAGATTAAGAGTTATGCTCAATAGCGTAATTAAGGGCTTCTTTGATAATTAATTAGCGTAAATTATGTATAGCCCATCAAAACCCAAATTTTTATACCAAACTTTATACCTACTGTTATAAGATAATATTTTGGGATTTTTGAAAATTTTTATTTATTTTTAGGCTGAGCATAACTTAGTGTTCTAAGATTAATTCGGTTTATGCCGGTTTTGCCCTTTTTAGCCATAAATTGAGTTTTACAAATCCTTTTGACCTCAAACCAATTTTTACTGATTTGTTATGATAAATAAACTATTTTGAGCCTTCTGGAATATTAAAAATATCAGCTTTTTACAGAAAACCCGGAAATGGCTCCAAATCGCCTTTTTAGGCATTTTTAACACATAAGTGTGCACTAGAACCTTATTAAGCACAAAGGTTGATACCTACTGATATGTTTAGTAAATTTTTATACTTTAAACAGTAGGCAAATGTTTTGAACTCAGAATTCCAGAATTGACCTTTTAGGCACATGTGAAATTACCAAAATGCCCCTACGGTGCATAGTAAGGTTAAAGATAATAAATTTCATATAAATTTGATACCCTACTGTTATAACTTAGTAAAGTAAGTATATTTACTAATTTAATCAGACCTGTAACTCAGGTTATCATTTTAACCCTTTTTACACCTTATAAAATGACCAAAACGCCCTTATGAGGCATAGTTTTGGTTTATAATCATTTGGGGCATAATGGAAGGTATCATTCTGATATCACAACATATTTTAAGCATATTGACTTCAGAAACTTGTATTTGACTCTTATGGTTACTCGTTACGCATTATACGCGTTCGGATCGGCTTATGTGGCTAGTTTGGCCATTTTAGCCGAAACGGGTCAAACCATATCCTTTCGGTCTCAAAATTCAGAATGTGATTATATTACCCATATTAAACAAGTGTCCAAGCTTGTTGGGTCAAAACCACATTCTTAAACGGTCTTCGCCTTATTGTGCGTTTAAAACCGTAATCTTTATATAAAACTAACCGGTCTAAACTTAAGACCCGTTAGGATTCTAATAGGTTATTAAAACCTTAATTTCCAGATCTAGGAGCCCAGTAAAAGCTACTTACACTCGTTATATTTGGTCTGTACTTGCTCAGGTAAATACGTTTAACTTATTTTCCCTATACGGGCTTGGGGTACGGTATATAAAATACCGCTTGGTCGGGAAATTGACCATAACCGGTCTTGGTTATGTGTAGTCAAATGAACCCGTTTGAAAATGCTGTTTTGTTTGTTTAACGCCTTTGGGGGCTTAATGACCATGTCCCGGATATCCTTGGCATCATTCAAAGAATGGCCACGACCTTAGCACTCGGGTGTAGGCGTACACCCGTAGCGCTGTATAACATATATAATCGTCGGTACGAGAGAAGTCTCGCGGCGGAATTATATTAAGTGGTGTGTCTATTAATCCTTAACCCGGAACGAACCCGGGCTACTGAACGCAGAATGAACATGTAATTCTTTTACAAGATTATTAAGCAAATAATTATCCCAAGTTATAAAAAGTTTTATGCCACGTGCATTTAAATCAATTTTAAACGTTTTCAAAATGAGTCAGTTAAATTGTATTTACCAGTGTAAACTGACGTATTTTCCAAAAAGACTAAGTGCAGGTACTACGCGTAATAGGCTGGTCACTCCTTAAGCATCCATAGAAGTCTCGCAAGCTTAGGATGCATGGAGTCTGTTGAAATGAAGTTTCCTGTTTATTTGATTCTGCCTGTGGATCTTATTTCGACATTTTGTGATACTTGGATATTACAATAATTTTAAGTTGAAATAAATCTTTCTTTGCTTCCGCTGTGCATTATAATTTGTGTTGTTTGACTATGATGATATCAACTACGTCACGGCAATCCCCCACCGGGCCCACCGGTGACACGTGGAAAATAGGGGTGTGACATTCTCATGAGCCAATCACTATAATCCCGTGTGCACCCGCGATTATTTTGATCGTCGCATGATTTGCATAGCTTGTACTAGTTGTGTATGAATCAGGGTATACATAAAAAGAATGAGAATGTGTACGTATAAGAATATAGTATGTAAGCAATTCCATGCTTAAGTATGTATGGGACCCACGCAAGCGAATCCCTCGGATTACGCTCGCGTATAGGTACGAATGTATGAATCATGAGTATAAGCAAAATTATGAGCATAAGTATAAGTTTAAGTATGAATATACACGTAAGTATGGGTATCAAACATATGAGTAGTATGAGTATACATGTAAGCATGAAACGTATAAATATAATTATAAGCATAAAACGCATGAGTACAAGTATGAATACGATTATAAGTATAAGCATAAAATGTGTTGTTATGAATATGAGTGAGAGTGTGAGTACAAATACTAATGATTACGTATATAGTATTAATTGAAACATAACAAAGTTACGTATGTAAGAGTGCTCAAAAGGTTGAGCATGTAAATACGAACGATATAAGTGAAATTGTCGTGATGAAGCGACAAAAACGTGTATGATGATATGCATGTATAGTTGTTTAAACGAAACGTTGAGTTTATTGAATCAAATTTAGATTGAGCTTGGTTTAAAAGGTAGAATATAGTTTGCATATGTAAGAGGATATAAAGTACTTATTGGTCATGCATATCGTATTTTGTAATGAATGGAAATGCTATTTTTGTTTTGAAAGGGTTTACGTAATCCGAAGATGGTCGGTCCTCATGAAGTCTTCTTGCCCACGCGTTTTGTAAATTGGTGTAGGAAAAAGGTTTTTTTTATTTTTTTTTTATTTTTTTTATAAAAGTAGGTTCGTTTCATCAAACAAGAAATTATGAATTTAGGAGGTTCTTGTGAAAACGAGGATCTTTAGAAAGGAAATTTAGCAAAAGGGCGTAGTGATTGTTAAAAGTTTTATCAAATGATTCATTGATGTTGAAAAGAGTATTTAGTAAAACGACCATATAACATCTATGAGATCTTATGAGTAATTGGGGAAAAGGTTAGTTTGATTTCGATTAAGAGTGGAAGTCTCTAGTATGATGATATAATGTGTACGTGTTTTAGTGATTAAGTTGAACATGAAGTTCATGGGCAAGAGATCCATTTGACCGATTAAGTTGATAGGTAGCATTTCGTAAGGTTTGGAAATTTGTGTAGTAAAACGTTTAAGACATGATTAAGAATCTCGAGTATATGGTTTATGTGAAATATATAATTGAATAAGGTATACGTTTGATAAAATGATAAATTTTGAAAATCGCATAAGTGGTGATTTGGTTAATGATAAGCAATTTGGGTATAAAATATGATCGAGTTTACAAAATAAGACATTTTAAAAGAACGTTTTGGTAACGATCACCTAGGTAAGGGAATCACCCCTAACTCGTTGGTGAGGTCGTTTTAAGGAAAAGGGAGTGGAGTTAATCGTCAAGGTAAGGAAATCACTCCTATCTCGATGTTATGTCTCCACTTGTCGTTACAAGAATTATGAATTTAAATTATATGAAATCATGCATATATATAAATGTATGGAAAAGATTCAATATGTTGTGTGTGTAAAAAGAGAATATCGAAAGTAAACTCAAATTTGAAAGATTGCATCGTATAAAACAAATAGTAAAACACATGTTTGATTAAAATTTAGGATGGTTCCAAAACGGAACTTTGACTAACCAAAGTGGTCGAAAAGTCTTTCGAGTTTGAGGAGCATGCTTTGGCCTAATAGGTGAAATACTCTGGCCGATAAGTCGGTTAACGGTATTTACCCTTACGGTTACTACATGTCACAAATCGATCGAAATCTCGAGACTTGGCGGGATTTATTTAAAAAAAAAATCGAGGAGTGGATCTAGTCGACAAGGTGCGGGTTTCACCCCTAACTTGACGATTTCGTATCCTAAGTGTGGTTGGTACTCGTCGGGTCAAAATTTAATTTCAACACTATGACGAGGATCCACTAGAATTTGAAAATTGAATTTCTCCATCAAGGTGAGGATTTCACTCCTATCTTGATCGCGAATTTCATGTAAAAAAAAGAAATTTAGATGGATTGAGAGTTGTTCACCAAATTGTGGGTTTCACGCCTATTTTGGTGAAGCCGTCTCGTTTGTGTATTATGAGTGTTTTCGGATTTAGAAATATCGAGTAAAATGCGTGAGGGAAAGAGTATGTTAAAGGAATAAACAAACAAATATAAACACACAATGAAGCATATCAAGAATAACACATAACGAGTGGGACAATAAAACATGTATTAGCACATAATAAAGCAAGTATAACATGTTAAGTGTTAACACATAAGGGACATATATGCTTAAAAGATCAAGAGAGAACAAATAAAAGCAAATAAGGTAGCATGCAAGTAGTTTCAAGTAAAACATAAGAATAAAGCTCTAAAACTATAGACTAGGTTAAAGCATTCCTACTTTTCCTAATTCCCTATAGTTATGGCTCTGATACCAATCTGTCACACCCCAACCAATGGCGGAAACATCGGGATGAGACGAAGTGTGAAGATTGTAAGAGACATCATAACACTATGTGACAATATAATTTAAATCCAATTTCATAAATGACTAAAATTTGAATTACATAGTTTCAAATAAGACAAATTGCGACAACATTGTTTATTATCGAACGAGTATCTAAGTCCATCCTAACTTGATTTCTTCATCGTCTGGTCTAACAACCTGCAACATGTATTAAAATAGAGTTTCAATGCAAAAGTAAAGAGCGAGTATACAAGTTTGATACATCCATAGTAAAAGATAAGTTTTAAACGATTCCTCATAGCAAGCATGTGATTCAAGATAAACATTTAAATATGGTATGTGTCTAACATATCAAACCAAGGAAACACAATATGCTCATGACATAACCGAGATAAAGGGGCGGGTCGTTAATCCTATAGCGCTACATATGTCACGGTTTGGCTCGTACGAAGTTAATGATAAATTCAACACATAAGATTAATCCAAGTTTAAAGCATCAAGCCATCACGTATACAAGCATGTCATAGGAATGTTCATGTGTTTAAGCAAAATGTTCATGTGTAAGTTTGTTGAAAGATAAACATGTTACACCCCAAAAGTGGTAAAAGTAAAAAGGGGGAAATACGAGTATACTCACATAATTGCCAAGTCTTCCGATTATCCAAGTGTTGACGAGTGTAAGAGATTAGGAGGATGGAACACCGAGGTAACTCTATATGGGCAAACGATGGTGCATGAATAAACGGAATTATGACAGAGGGTTTGAAGTGAAGTTTTAAAGTATAACTAGTTGATATAAATGTGTATATATTCATATATATTTTATATAGTTTATATAAAAATTATAAATCAAGTCTATCAAGAGTATTGCTGAAATGATGTCAGAATAAATATACGCTTATATCTATCTTATAAAACTTAATCGAATTTGATAGGTTTCGTTTTGTAAAATAAACACGTTTCGTTTTACGGGATTTTACGAAAAACGGGCAGAGTTTCCTCTGTTTTTGGACGATCCCGACAACACAAGTTGTCGATATATTGTCAAAACTCAACCATTAGTCATAAAGCAAACAATATATATAAGTATTCTCGTTAAATACAAGAATTTACTAATCGTAACAATTCGATGTTTAAAGTAATGATTATGTACAAAATAAAGACAAAATTAGTGTTGTTTAAAATGTACCGAATCTCGAACGAGTCGCTGACCCGTTAATTGACCGGTTGACTTGTGTTGGCTGAACCGAAACTGACTCGAACCATAACGAACTTGAACCACCCAAATCTGACTACGTGTGACGTTTGACCAGTTTGACCGGGTTTGACCTGGTGTTGACCCGAAACAAGATCTGAGATTTGACGCGAGCCCGAGCTAACCCAAACCGAGTTGACTCGTGCGAAGCCGAACCCGACCCAAGCACCACTACTGTTGAACAGAACCAAACTTGAATCTGAGAACGAAATCCAATCTGAATTAAAATGAATGAACATAACTCGCGCCAACCACGTCCGGCACCACCACTGTACCGAGTCTGTGCGAATAGAACAAAAAAGTGACTGAGTCGAAGTTAACCAGAAATTGAATCTAATAAATCAAAACAAAAGCTGAATCAACTAACCTGAATCTCAGGAACCGGAACCGAACATGGACTGAAAACAAACAAAGTCCGACTTGAGTCAAAACCCACACTGAACTGAATAAACGGAAAATGTTACCTGAATCGAGACTCGAAACGGAACCTGATGCCGGCACTAGAGAAACGTGACCCAACTGAATCAAACCGCCGCCGCTCACGGCGGCGCTGCCGTTGCCGCCGTCAATGTTATGTTGCTGCCGCTGTTATGTCACCACCGCCACAGGGAGGTGGTTGGTCGATCTTTCTCTCCACCGCGCTCTCTCTCATCGCACCTTCTCTCTCTCTCTCCGTGTCGATCTCCGATGTTCGCCACCATGTGTCGCCACCATAGGTGCATTTGGCCGTTCGTTTTGAGAGGGGGAGCAGGTGACTGAGGGTGCTTGTCGAGGGGAGGGGGTGTCTGGTCGGAGAAACAAGACAGCGGACAGCCGGAATCGGCACTGTCACCGGAATCCGGTGACCGGAGTTGCAGAGAGAGAACAGGGGAGCGGCTGCCTTCTTCTAATCTTTAGGGTTTGGTTCCATTTATACTTTCAAGTAATTACACCAATAGTCCCTTAACTTTAAAGAGTTAAATGAATAGTTAGATTAGCTTGGCTAACATTTCCTATAACTAACTAGGTTATCTACTAACTTTAAAAATCTAACGAGACTAACTAGGTTATTATAAAAAAATAAACTTTTAAATGGTGTAATTAATTAATTCAATTAATTTAAAATAATGAATAAATAACCATAATTATAATGAATTAAATTAAAGATAACAGATTTTTTTTGACGATTATAACGAAACGATGAATACAAGGATACAAAATTTCTAAAAATGGGAGTACCCACTGAGGTTTATAAATATGGAAAGTTATGAAAAAATGCGGAGCGTTACACCCTAAGATGGAAACGAATGTGTGTGAGTTGCAGTTTTTATTTAACGGATAGGATTCAAAACTTAAAACTTAACGTAATAGGAATGTAAATTGGAGTATCATGAGAATGGTCATGCAAGGAGGTATGATTAATTTCATCTATTTAACATCATTATCTGATTCACCAAAGCACAAAATCATTAATTTTGTTGATGATTTCGGTTGGTCATGAATATGAACTAAAAAGGAAAATTACATAAACTACTAAATCTTTAAAACCAAGTGAGTAAGCTAGATGCGTGCATCTCAAACATAGAGAGTGTTTGGGGACGTGATATAGCCTTGTCCTTTTGTTGGAAATTGCTTTGAGATTTAATGTAGGAATCTAAGCTAAAGTTTTAAACAAGTGAAGTAGTGGAACAAGGTTTAGAGTGCCAAAGCTTCTATGGTTCACACATTCACCAAATCATAAGTCTTTCAACATTGAAGGTTGAAAGCTTGGATGCTTCCAACACTTTTAAAGTCACTTGTGACTTTTAGGGCATATTTTTATGAAGGTTTCGAGTCTTGTTTCTTGTGGAAATCAACCACAACACAAACGCACAACTATGAGCTTAGTTGGGAGCATGGTGGGTGATATGCACAAAATGCAACATATAAATCATATCAAATAATGTATAAAAAAAACCTTTTTTTAGTACTAATGTTGAAAAAAAGTGTGTTTCTTTGTTTACTTTTGATTTTCAGGATTAAAAGAGCTTAAACGAAAAAAGGAACAAATTAACGGCGAAAACCAACATAAATACGAAGGAAGGAAGTTGACACACCATACTGACCCTCCAAGCTTCACCCCAAAGACAAAAACAACAAACTAGAGGCCAAGCACGAGGCTGTTCCAGCCGGGCATGGGACCATGCCTCAGTCAAGATTCCCAGAAGATAAAGATAAACAGAAAACGACAAAGGACACGGGGCCGTGTCTCTTAAGCACGTGCCATGGTCAACTCTCAGATTTGCATATCTGGGTTCGTACAACAAGTACAGAAGACACGAGGTCGTGCCGTTGACACACGGGGTCGTGTGTGCAGATAGGCTGACAACAACATTAAATGAAGACCTGCGCTTCCGTCCTCCGCGCGACCCTTGGGGAGAACCCATGTAGCCGGTGCAAGGTCCAGGAAGTGAGAGCTTTTATCCAGGAAGCTAAGTGTGAAATCTGGTCTTGTCTTTGTTTGGACCTCGCGCGCGACCTAGGTTTCACCTGATTAGTCGGCGCGAGGTTGAGAAAGTTGCCAGATTAGTATAATAGGAGTATGGTCTCGCGCGCGACCTGATTGGTCGGCGTGGGTTTTTGGGACCATACCCCTTCAACAGCAGAAGAATATTAAAAGGGATATGGTCATGGCTCGTGGAAAAAAAGACGCCCATTATACATGGTCAGTGTTTCATCAAAAGGATGTGATGTTTCAGTTCTGAAGACAAACAAAGTCGAGTTCACAGAATGTCGAGGACATAAAAGGGTTTGTTTTGAATGAGAGAAACCTAGAGTCACAGGGAATATTTAGGATGAGCGAACTCAGAAGGTCATACCAGTTGGAGGAAATCATGACTACGGGAGTACAGGGTGTGTTTCAGTTATAATTCCAGTTCACCAGTGGGTTAAAAAGACCAATATTCCAGCTGGAAAAGTCTCTCCAGAGAATCTCTTGCTAGTATTGGAAAGCATGTGTTCTCATGATTTCTTAGAATCTGGCGGCAGTATGTTTATGTAGAAATCGTCAGGGACAAAGAACGAGTCACGGATTGACTGATTTGTTGAAGCTCAGTAGGAGCTTTAACGTGCCTTCAGGTTAACTGTCAAGAAGGTTGTTGCAACTAGTATAAAGGAAGATTACAAGATGTACAAATTTTGAAGACTATGAAGCATTGTTTGAGCCTCCAAGTGGGACATTTTTAAGAGATTTGGTGTGGAGGACCGACCAAGGGAGGGCAGTCGACCCTAGCCTTGGGTCAGCTCACACAGTTTATAATTAGTAGTAAATTAGTATGTTAATATAGGTGGCCCTAATGATCTCTATGCGGGCTTAGAGATTAAGTTTCCTAAACCCTAGATTACTGTCTATATAATGATAACATTGTACTTGTAATTTCTTGTAGCACCCAAATAATAAAAGAAATCTTAGTTGCAACACAATGGATGTAGGTCAACTGACCAAACCATCTTGAATCATCGTGTTCATTCATTGCTTTCGTCTGCATTTGTTCGGTTTCGTGTGTGTTCAACCCTGACAATTATTGCTTAAAAAATGTGATGAGAGAGATGAAGGAGAGATGAGACAAGGAAATAAAAAGTATTATGTTCATTTCTTTTCTTTTTATTTATATACATTATACTATATATTAATCTACATCATTATATTAGTTATAGTAAATAAAAAGTCATTACTTTTAGGTTTAATTACCAAAATGTCATTATAATATAATGTTCATTTACACCTTCTAATTTTTTAATAAGTTTATCATACAGCTTCTCTACTTTAGTAATAACATATTTAGGCCCTTGTATTATGAAAAGTGATTGTAGGTGGTTGAAAGTGGTTGTGAGCAGATGAGAGAGAAAATGTTATTGTTCATTTTTAAATTTAAGAGGACACTATTCATCTTCTATAATTTTTTAATATATTTTGAAAGTGGTTGTGTGTAGAGAAGAGAGAAAAAGTAATGATAAAAGTATAAAAAAATATTATTTAATTGAAAGGACTGAGAAAGTGTAGTTGTTTTTAGTGAAATTATAGAGTAAAAATAATGGAAGAGAAGTGAATGCTCTTACACTTTATTACAATCACTATTTAACCCCTAACTTTAGTTTTTCTCTTTACATTTTATTGTAATTACTATTTAGACCCTAAACTTTTAGTTTTTATCCTTTTACTTATTTATTGTTATTTCTTTTTAGTTTTTTCTCGAGGTAAAGTATTTCTAACTTTCTATGTACCGTCGTAAGTAGGTTATTTTATTCATGTTTTGGACCTGTCGCAAGTATTCTTTTTTATGGTTATAACGAATGTCGATACCATCACAAACTGAACCCATAACTTTTTGTGACATTCGAATACACTGTCGTGACGTGGTTTTTTACCTTTACGTAAAATGTCTATTCGCAATTGCTTTTTTTTATCTATAGTTTAAACACGCCGTGAAGCGGGTGGTAACCCACTAGTTATACACTATATTAAAAATGAGAATTATATTATATTATATTACATTACATTACATTATATTATATTATATTATAATATAATATATTATAATATATTATATTATATTATATTATATTATATTATATTATATTATATTATATTATATTATATTATATTATATTATATTATATTATATTATATTATATTATATTATATTATATTATATTATATTATATTATATTATATTATATTATATTATATTATATTATATTATATTATATTATATTATATTATATTATATTATATTATATTATATTATATTATATTATATTTATATTTATATTTATATTTATATTTATATTTTATATTTTATTAAATTAAAGGGAACTTGGATAGTAGACTATGTTTATTGGTTTATGTGGGTTCATTCTATTGGCCTACTTTTTTTTTTTTTAATATTTTGCATAAAAATACTACCAACTACAACACAATTACTAACCACTCGCTCACAAATTTATTTATTTATTTACATTTTAGTTTTTCTGTTTTATTTTTTATTAGATTTTATTTACATATTTTTGTATTGGTAATATAATTAACAAAATTAAATGGATTCAAAATAAATAGTTTTATAATTGGTTGCTCTATTAGTTTAGTTTTTTTACCTAACCAGACCAAGACTCTTGCGTTACCATCGTACGTTTTAGCACAACAAACGTTGCCAGCCTTACTAAGCATCTCTGCAATAACACCTTTTTGCAAAACAAACGCTGCCCACAGAGAAGCACGGGTTACTACAACTCTAGTTATATTAATAAAGGTACCAATGATAAAAGCTTTTTTGCATTAAATGTTCATTTGTTCTCGTAGAATTATTTTGTTTCAAGTTAAACATTCTAACACCATCTACAATATCAGGCTTCAAATCGACACCAAGTAACCATTTACCACTCTATCAAGCTTTGCCCTGCTTAAAGCCAAAATCGGCTCCAAAAAACACAACCTCTCTCTTTCCTTCACTCACAAGTCACAAACTCTATTCTAGGGCGTTTTTAAATAGAAATCTTTATTTTGTCTTCTTTATTCCATATCATGTTCTATCTCCTTAAAAACGTCACAAACACGACTATTGTGAATGCTCTAGCACACATGAAACCACTATAATTTATTAAAAAGATTAAAATTCTCAAACTAATAATGTTCAAGATTCCCTTAAATGGACTGTTAAGAGCAAAGAAGAGGTAATTAAGGTACTTTGTCTTTCTTGGTAAAATATGTAGAACAACCAAACATATTATATTTTAATAATAATAATAATAACAATAATAATGTTGAAAGTCAAAAAGACTTTCTTTCTTTCTACGCATGCGTGTGTGTAACTTCTTGCAATCTTCCTGGTAACAATCCATGCATCAGGTACGCGTTTATTCTCTCCTACACACTCTTCCTATACGCCAATTACCGTTTATTCTCCCTAGATTATATTTTTTTTTATGGCAAAACGATTGTCGTGTAATAGAGCTAGAAATTTGCACTTAATATACGCATTTTGTGTTTAATTTTGGTGATTGCTGTGGACTTACTTAATCTGTGATGGGATTATAGGATTAAATTGAAATGACATGTATGTATGTATGTATAATGGCTAAAGTTTTGGTACAAAACGGTGTGTATAATTCAGCATGACTTTCAGTAAATTGATGACAAGTCGTGTAACTGCTTAAAAAGTCTCGAAATTGGCTTGTTTCTAAATGAGCCGAGCTTGAGCCAAGGTAAGCTTGGCTCCTTGACTTTCTTCGTTTAGCTCCTTAAAATTTAAGCCCAAATTTTAATATATAAAACCGGAAAGTATAACAAAATATTAATACGTAAAATTATTAAGTCTTTTGTTTATTAGTCTGCAATTATGTGTATGTCACTATGTTGATAATATTTTTTTAACATAGATATTGATATGTGTAAATATATACAATTAATTTTTCTAAAATAAACGATCTAACTCGCGCTTTTTTACAAGCCGAGCTCCAGCCCAGTTTTTCGGCTCGTTTATAACCCTATCTCTGTAGAGACAGAGAGGACTTTTCTAAAACAGAAATAAGAAAAAGGTAGGAGTATAACGGTATTCTATTCGAACAACCCTTACGTTACTAATCAACCCCTTCTAGTGATGTGATTTGATGGAATACAAGCGTATAGGGTTTATTATATGTTAGCCTGCCCGTGGTGGGCGTTAACCATTTTCCACCTCATCAATTAAGAGGGGCCGCCAAACACCAAAACCTGGCCGCCAAAAGGGGGTGCCAAGGCTTTAACAGGTGTGAGGGCATAGAGTGTGAGAGTGATTTTATTAGCCAATCACATCAACTGACATCACCTATTTTTTTAATTAAACCACTACACCCTTGTGAAGGTGTAGTTTAGTTAAAGCCCCAGTGCATTACATTACGTGGCACAAACTTTTGCACTTTTTTTAATTAACCCACTACACATAGTCTTAGTGTCCAGGCGTATTAGGGCAGTGAATGTGACTGTATAGGGAAACAGATGTGATGGATGGTATAGGTCCATATATGGCCGTATACATATGCTATACGCCCATATAGCATATGCTTGATGGATTGATGTGATGGCCCGGGTGTGCGCATGCACTAAATGCCTTGAAAAGGGATGTTTGTTTAGCAGCACCCAATAGTTATGGCGTTAGATCCAACATTTTTTAATAATATGACAAACCCACACACTCATGTGGTGTCAGGTGCAAATATTCTTGGAAGTTTCATATGTGCTTCCACTCGCGTCTCCTATAAAATATTCGTCAGTTTATAGTTACATTGCTTCGGTTCCTAATTTAGTTGTTATTCATTGGTATTTGATGGGACCAAAACGATTGTATGGTAATGATGATCATGATGAGGATGAGAAAATGGATGGCTCTGGACCTTCTAATCAAGAACGAGAGGAAAATGGATCTTCAAAGTGAGTGATTCGGATTTTGTACAACTGCCAGTAACTTTATGAGTTCTGTGAATGTTTTTAATGTGTGTGTTCTTTCCTTTTCAGCGATATTAGAAATGTGAGGCTACGGTTTTCACCTCAAGAGCTAACAAATGTGTTGGAACCGTTAATTCGCGGACTGGTACTATCATGTCCTCCTTGCTTTTATATCATGTTCTCCTTGCTTTTATATTGGTAAAACTAGCTAATATATATTTTCGTTCGTTTAGTTTTTGGTTGAAAGATCATCTTATGTTAAAATTTGTTAAAGTCATGTGACTGCTGTCACCATTTGATTTCTTTAACGATATGTTTGCTTACATTTTTATCTGTTAGGTGCGAGAGGAGGTGCGGCACGTATTGGAAACGTTCTATGGCAAATTACCAAGGTTGTATCTCGGTCTCTCCATCTCATTTCACATGGCATAAACTTTGTTATCTCCCTTTATTTTATGTGTTTCCCTTTTCATAGATCTCCTTCTGACGCACATGAATCGCGTGGCACAACGCGGTTGCAGCTTTGTTTTCAGACTAAGCTGCTTCCCACATGTTTCACTAACAGTAGGATAGAATCCGAGGACAATACTGCTATCAAACTAGTGTTATTTGATACTAGTTATAATACAATTGTGTCATATGGGCCCTTATCTTCGACTAAGATAGTAATTGTTCCTCTTGATGATGATTTTTCTGCTGATGATCATGAAAATTGGTCTGAGAGTGATTTTGATGCAAAAGTTGTATATGCAAGAGATGGCAAAAGGCCGTTGCTGATGGGGGATCTGATACTGAATCTGAAAGAAGGCGTTGCGGAGTTAAATGATGTTGTTTTTACTGACAACTCGAGCTGGAGAAGGAGTAGGAAGTTTAGGTTAGGGGCGAAAGCCCAAAATGTAACGGGTGGAGTAAGAATTAGAGAAGCGAGAAGCGAAGGGTTTGTGGTAAAAGATCAAAGAGGAGAGTGTAAGTTCCCCTTTCTTTGTTTTCAACATATCTTCTACTTAGGGATGCAAACGAACCAAACGAACATGAATAAGGCCTTGTTCGTGTTCGTTTGTTAAGGAAATACATGTGTTCATGAACACTTGCCGAATGAGATTTTATGTATGTGTTCGTTCATTAAGGAAATGAACTTGTTCGTGTTTGTTTGTGTTCGTTCATTAATTTTAGGTACCGAACGCAAACGAACATTCATGAACACACACGAACACAAACGAGCATTCATGAACACACACGAACACAAACGAGCATTCATGAACACAAGCGAACACAAACAAGCGTGTTCATGAACATAAACGAACACCAACAAACATACATTAACACAAACAAACGTTAATGAACATAAACGAATATATGTTAAATTCCGAATAAAATCAGCATCACAGACATTAAATGGATTCACCCACAAACGGACATATATAACTAAAAATTAAAAACCCCACACACAAACGAACACAACAATCTCCCCTTCGAACAGTTCATGAACTGTTCGCTGAAAGTTCGGTTCGTTTACAGCCCTACTTTTACTGTCTTTATGCTGTATACAATTATGTGATACTAGATAGTTTAAATCGGCTAATGGGTTGTAGGAGATTATGTTTGGCCTAATTCTACTAGATATTTTACTCTAATTATTTTTATTTAGCATACAAGAAGCATTATCCTCCATCCTTAGGTGACGAGGTATGGCGCTTGGAAAAGATTGCAAATGATGGCGTTTTGCACAGACGATTAAAATCACACAAAATATACACCTTGAATGATTTTCTACAAGTCTATACGACTAATGAGTCCTGGCTATGCACGGTAAAAGATTCATCTTTTTATATGTTTTGAATTTTATGAGCTTGTTATGGATGAATTAATAATAATCATAATATAGCTACTTGGCGGTCCCAGTAACGTATGGAAGACGATTGTCAAGCACGCCAAAACTTGTATCTTAGATGACAAGGTATACTTGTACAGATGTGTTGCAGATGGGATTGGGATCTTGTTCAATTCGATATTTGAAGTTGTGGGTGCAACCTTTGATGGTGTAAGTCATCTCTCCATGAATGAACTCGATGAATTTCAGAAGGTTTGTTTTTCATACCGCAAGTCTTTGTTTGGTTTTTAATTCTTTGCCTTTTAGCAAACTAGTAATTTTTTTTATTATGGTTTTTAGTCTATGGTGGAAGCATTAAAGCAACAAGTTTATAAAGATTTGGATGGGATGATACCCACTGATCTATTGTCGGTTGCAACCCCCGTGCTAGCAGCGAACCTTCATGGTGACCGTCTTAGAACTGCTAGTTTAGGTATGCAGGAAGCTAATATCCCATTTCCGCACCAAGGTACGTAAACCTTTCGTGGTATCATATGCAAGTATTTCATGTACAAGTTAGTTAACAATATAACTTTATATTCCCATATGTCGCATAAATTGTTTTTTTCTCCTTCTCGGCTCCTTATAATTTCAAAGTGAACTTTCAAGATGTCACCAACAAGTAACATACATTATACTCTTTAACAGTGGTGGTAAATGGGCAGGTTGGTTAATGGGTCAAAACAAACTTTTGGTATGGGGGATCACTTCCTGTCCAAAATTTTCTTTCTTTTTTTTTTTTTTTTTTTATAAATAACTAGTTTGTCAAATGCGAAATACAAAAGTTGTACTAGGTTAGTAATAGCTTACTTGTCGAATAAAATGATTAAGGAGGTTCCATGCATTTGATCCGTTTCCTTCTAGGGAGTTTTGTTTTGATATTACTCGCTTGACTTATTAGAGATAAACATAACACAAGTCAACACATTCATAAGTAGACCGTAGACGGATCAAAGTTACCACATTTACTTTTTTATTATGGCGATCCAATGACCCCATGCTGTAACAGATCAATTGGAAATGAAGATATCGGATCCATATAGTAGTGGAGCGAATGATAGCAGTCAATTGGGAATTGCTGTGCCTTATGATCTTCATGATGAGACATCATCATGGCAAGCAAACGGACCAAACAATCAAACTGCGGATTTTGATATATAAGGAGTGGATCTCCCAGGGGAAGGTGGTGCAAGATTCGGGCTGCCATGATGTGGGTTTCAGTGTGGAAAGACGTTGCTGCCAAAAGAATGTCAGAATTCGATCCGTTTTATAATCACCCAGCTTAAAGCTGTTGGTATATATGCTTTCTTTCTTTTAAGCACTTGTGTAATTAATTAATATGTATTATGTTGAATATAAACTTCACTAATGTTTATAGATAAGTTTCTCCAATGTGTTATAGTTTGTGGCTGGCCATAACTTCTTTGTTGCCCTGTGTCTAATTATGATGTTTAAAGTGTATCATATAATTTAATTTTGGTTCTTTTGTGTGAATTCTCATAGCGGTGCAATAGTAGTTGGCGTGTGCTCACAAAAATCCAACATTTAATAATAAAAATGTTAATGAGAGAAGTTTAACATCAGCAAGAGTTTAATGATAGAAAGGCAAAAGGCTTGTGCTTATTTTGTTATGAAAAGTTCCAACTTGGTCATAAAGGTGTCCAAAAACCGCTAAATGTCCAGTCTATTAGTATAAATAGTTTCCTAGTTTCCTAAATGTCCAAAAACCGTATCACCTCCAAAGTAATAAAAGTAAACCCTAGTTGCAGTCGTGAACGTAGGTCAATTTAGATTGAATCACATAAAATCCCTCGTGTTGTTTTTTCATCTATTTTCAGTGTCTGTGTGTGCTGCCGATCATTAGCAGCTCCGGTGATTAGAAACATAGCGTATTAGATCAGCTTTTGATTAAATCACCACTAGTCAGACTTGCCGGTCAACTGCTGCTCAACGCTGATCAAACCTGGTCAAATGCAGTCAAACAGCAGTAGGCTGCTGTGTTTGAGATCAGTTTTCGGATCTGTTACGCACAGTGATACCCTACCATATAATTCAAGAATTGCAGCATGATCCAACTTCTCATCCTCAGTACAAGTGGTCAACAGGTATTTAGAAAACTATTTGAGGCGCGTGTACTTTGACAAACTTAAGTATTGGCTTATTGGTTACTGTTAGCTGAGTTTTGGTATAATACATCCAATCAAAATGCAGTCCTTTGAAGTCGTATATTGGCAGCCACCACCACTTCATGTGCTATATTTGCCTGTGATAGCAATGTTTTGGCGGTGAATACTAAATAGAGCTTAACGGCTCAAGTCCCAATCGATTAATTAAACACACGAGTTTTAGGAATTAGCTCTCCTTTATTCAGAAAATTGGCTCAAAACTGAATATCACTCATAACCACAATAATCCCAGATGGATTGGTTATATAGTGGTAGAAATCCTAATTGAAACATAATCCTAATTCTAGTTAAACATAAACATCCTTTTCTATATCTAACTAAAATAAGGAATTAGATAATTATCTCTAACTCTTATAATTATCTTCAATTAAGATTAACATTAAACACCCCTGCTCCTTTAGAGACGTTCACGTTTGGCCCGACCCATTAGCTCGGGTTCGGGTATTATGCGATACGGTCCAACAATCACCCCCCTAATATCCGAACCGGGCTAGGGAAGCCTTCGACTCCAAGTAACTCTCGCATTTCAGTAAATTTGATCCTCCCGAGTGCTTTAGTTAAAATATCGGCCCTTGCTCTTCTCCGCTTACATACTCGATCTCCACCAGATCATCTTCAACACATTCACGAATGAAATGGTAGCGCGTATCAATATGTTTGCTCCGACCATGAAAAACAGGATTTTTCATCAATGCTATGGCCGATTTATTATCCACCGGAATAACTATCTTTTGCATATCTCCACCAACGACTTCATCGTATAAGCTCCGAAGCCAAATTGCTTGACAAGCCGCTGAAGTTGCTGCCATAAACTCCGCTTCACAAGATGATAAAGCAACCGTATTTTGTTTCTTTGTTTCTGAGAACACCAAGAAACGGGTGTTTCACCAAAATAAAATACGTGCCCCGTAGTGCTCTTTCCATCGTCCGTTCTAGTATTATGGCTACTAACATTGTAACCTACAATCTTGTAACTTCCACCCCGCTTATACCGTAACCCATAACTCGTAGTAGCGGCAATATAACGAAGAATTTGTTTAACTGCAACTAAGTGAGATACCATAGGAGTTTGCATGTACCTGCTCGCAATCCCCACTGCAAAAGATAAATCCGGTCTTGTATGTAATAAATAATGGAGACATCCGACTAATGTTCGATAATTTGTTGGATCAACCGGTTCGCCTTTCTCGTCTTTTGTAAGTTTTAATCCCGGATCCATAGGATACTTTGCTGGATTACACCCTAACAAACCTGTTTCCTTTAAAATTTTCTTCGCGTATCCCTCTTGCTTGGTCGTTATTCCCTTCTCAGTTTGCATCACTTCAATACCAAGATAATAAGAAAGTAACCCGAGATCGCTCATCTCGAATTTTTGCTCCATTTGTTTCTTGAATTCTTCGATCTTCTTAGCACTCGAACTTGTAACAATTAAATCATCTACATAAACACCCGTAATAATTAAATCATTCCCCTCGCGTTTCGTGTAGATTGCTTGTTCTTTAGAGCACCGCCTAAAACCGATAATTTTTAATGTACCGTCAAGCTTGAGATTCCAAGCTCGTGGTGCTTGACGAAGCCCATACAACGCCTTGGTTAACCGGTAGACTTTATCCTCATGTCCCTTTTTTATAAAACCTTCCGGTTGACTGACATATACTTCCTCCTTCAAATCTCCATTCAAAAATGCTGATTTGACGTCTAAGTGATGAACTTGCCATCCTTTGCAAGCCGCATGTGCAAGTAATAAGCGTACCGACTCCATCCGTGCAACTGGTGCGAGCACTTCATCAAAATCAATTCCAAACTAAAACTATTGAACGTACCCTTTTGCAACGAGTCTCGCCTTATATTTAATAATCTTCCCGGACGCGTCTCGCTTGACTTTAAAAACCCACTTCAACCCACTTGGTTTAACTTTATCTGGTAGTTTCGTTAAAGTCCATGTTTTATTTTTTTCAATGGACTCTAACTCTACACGCATTGCTTTTTCCCAAAACACGTTCCCTTTGGCCTGAGAATAACAATTCGGCTCATCTTCCGCTGCGAGTAACAATTCTTCCGGTTCTTCTCGATTAATTCCATCTTGAATAATAAAATCATTAAATTTTACTGGAACGCGTTTCTGTCTCGTTAAACGCCTTAAGGGAGTTTCAGTTTCAAAGTTAGCATCGAACTCGGGCATATGCTCACCCGGGTCAACTTCTCCCGAACCTGAAATATTTGCTGACACGGCCGAAGCTGCTGGTGACGTTGCGGTAGGGTCCTCCGTTGCTGAGTGTGATTGCTGATGACATGCGGTCGCACCCCCCGGATGCTGTGGGGTGTGCACCGGTTCGTTTTCTGAGTTGCCGGTTGTCTCGGTCACAATCTCGTCCTGACCCGAGTGAAAAACAACCGTGAAAAATTCTGGTTCAATTCTATTTTTCTTCCATTGCCAGCCACGCTTCTCGTCACACTTTACTGTTCTGCGAACACAAATCTTGTTCTGAACTGGGTCGTACATACGGAAACATTTTGACCCAGGTTCTGAACCGAAATAAACCATTGGAATTCCCCTATCATCAAGTTTATGTAGGTTAACTTTCGGTTCTGTAGCATAACCCACACAACCGAATACCCGTAAATATTCCAAATCTGGTTTTTCTTTCAGCAGTGCCTCGTATGGTGTTTTTGAATCGACCGCTCTCGTTGGACTTCGATTTAGAACATAAACTGCATGCTTTGCGGCCTCGCCCCAAAATCTCTGTGGAACATTTGTTTGTTTTAGCATACACCTTACCATACCTACTACTGTTCGGTTTCTTCTCTCAACGACCCCGTTTTGTTGTGGTGAATATGGAGCAGTAAGATGTCTTCGGATAGCTTGAACTTCACACCAATCATTGAACTCGGTTGATGTGAATTCACCTCCGCGATCTGTTCTGAAAGTTCCAACCTTTTCTTTTAAATCCTTCTCGACCAAAGCTTTAAAACGCTTGAATACTTCGAACGCTTGATCCTTGGACTTCAAAAGATAACACCACATATAACGTGAGAAATCGTCTAAAATTAAGAACATGTACCTGTAGCCTCCCGGAGTAGCTGGTGTGATAGGACCACATAGATCGCCATGTAGTAGCTCGAGCGGTCTTGTGGCTCTAAAAGTGCTTTCTTTGGGTACGGCTTCTCGGTTTGTTTTCCAATCAAGCAACAGTCACATATGTTTGATGGATGATTAATCACGGGCATCCTATGAACCATATTTTTCGAACTCAGTCTCTTCAAAGAATCGAAATTTAAGTGCCCTAGACGGGCATGCCAAAGCCAAGATTCGTCATCAAGCTTAGAAAGTAAACATACTGGGGAACCAACCGTCAACTTGATCTTGTACAATCGGTTACTGGCGCGAAATACCTTTATTGACAGGTTTCTTACTTTGTCATAAACGAGCAAGACATCATCTTCCATCACAACCTTGCAACCCGTCTCCGTAAATTACCGGAGACTAATTATGTTGGAACGCAAGCTCGGTATATAATAAACTTCCGTTAATATTTTATGTTCGCAAGTTTTGCTTGTGAACAAAATCGATCCTTTTTCCTGCAATTTCAACACAAGAATCATCACCGAAACGTACCTTACCGTTTACTCGCTCGTTTAGCTCTGAAAAGATTAATTTGTTCCCCGTCATGTGGTTTGAAGCTCCATTATCTAAATACCACAAGTTCTCCTCCATATGCTTGGATTCAAACTTCTTGGGAATCACCTTATCTTCATTTAAGTAAACCGTCTCACTTGTACATTCTAGCATAAAAAGACTTGGATCCAACTTTTCGGTTTTTGCTAAGTTAGCCTCTTGATTCTTCCTTCTTTCTGGACAGCTAGACGCGAAGTGATCCATCTGATCACATCTGAAACATTGAATTTCAGATTTATCTTTCTTTGGTCTCTGTCGGTTGTCAGTGTTCTTTTGACCCGAGCCCTTTGCACCACGGTTCTGCCCATTATCTCGGTTCCGACTCGTATCTCGCCCTTGACCCGAACCACGTCCACGACCCCGACTCCTATTATTAGAACCTCCTCGCCCACGCCCCCTTGAGTTATTATAGGATTTGTGACTAGAGGAACTTTCACCACCAGCGAACATCAATTTGCTCTGATTTTCGCCTGCAAATTCAATATTTTTAATTTTGTCTTCAAAAGTATTTACCCTCCCTATAGCTTCCTGAAACGTCATGGCTTTCAAATCTGCGAACTGCTCAATTGATGCGACAATTGGAACATATTTTGCTGGAATAGAGCCTAATAACTTTCTGGTTAGCTTTTTGTCTTCGTAGGTGGTTCCCAAACTGGCTGCCTTGGTAACCCACTGACTTATTCTGCCCACGAAAGAATCAACTGTCTCTGTTTCTTTCATCTTCAATGATTCGAACTCATTTTCCAGTTGCTCAATCTTTGCCTCTCGAACCCGTTCAACCCCAACATACCATGTCTTCAATGCTTCCCAGATTTCCTTTGCTTTCTGAAACTGAGCCACCTGAAACACGAGCTCTTCGGGTATTGCTTGAAGAAGTAGTGCTACCGCCATGTCATCCTTTTTGGCTTCTACCTCTTCTTCACCTGGTTCTAAAGCTTGCAATATTCCATTTACTCGAAAAACCGCCTTGATCCTAATTGCCCAGATGTTGTAATTAGTTGAAGTCAACATCGGACATTGTAAGCTTGTAGGAGCCGGATCCCTTGCTGCAACCGGTGGTGGTATCGAACCTTCGCCTCCAACCATGTTTCTCCTCCTAGTTCGTTTATACGTAAGTGGTGTAACCGGGTCTTGATCCAGTCCTTCGGATTAAACAGATTTGTTGGTTCCGAATAATGCTCTCAGAACCGAACTAGCCCGATAAAATTAAAACTGCTACTGCTTGTTCCAATAACTTCCAAAAAAGAAAAGCCACTGAATTACTAAAAAACCCACGTGACCTGCTTCTTAAACACAAGCCTTGTTTGTGAAAAGTTTTACGACCTACGATGAGAATTCTCTTTCAGGCAGATCTTCTCTTCCAAGAACAACTCTGCTGCAATAAACTTTCACGCTCCAATCGTTCAATTAAAGCCTTCGATGTCTACTGCCGCTGTTGCTTCCGATACCTTCTGCCACCGCTAGAGTTCCCTTGTCGGTACCTTCGACGCCAGAAAACCCTAATTAACAGTGTCGCCGGTTGCTACCTCTTGCCGCCGCCGGTGTTCTTCCCGTCGGTTCCTTTAACGATGAAAAACAGGTTTGTTTTCCTCCGATTCAGTTGATGTCGAAGGTACAAACACATTCGTTGGGATGTTGAACTGGCTCTGATACCAATTCAAGTCCCAATCGATTAATTAAACACACGAGTTTTAGGAATTAGCTCTCCTTTATTCAGAAAATTGGCTCAAAACTGAATATCGCTCATAACCACAATAATCCCAGATGGATTGGTTATATAGTGGTAGAAATCCTAATTAAAACATAATCCTAATTCTAGTTAAACATAAACATCCTTTTCTATATCTAACTAAAATAAGGAATTAGATAATTATCTCCAACTCTTATAATTATCTTCAATTAAGATTAACATTAAACACCCCTGCTCCTTTAGAGACGTTCACGTTTGGCCCGACCCATTAGCTCGGGTTCGGGTATTATGCGATACGGTCCAACAACGGCTAGAGAGGAGGTGATTGCGCTTTGTAAGAAACTGACTTTACATGTTAACATACACAAACGAGTGTTTAGTTCCAAACACTAACCAAAGCCCAAAGGAGAATAGGAGACCAATGGGGTGAAAATCCAATTGGGTATATAAAGAAGTTTATGAGGTTACATCTTTCTCATTTCTCTCTAAAGGTATATAAAGAAGTTTATAAGATTACATCTTTATCATTTCTAAATTTACAATATACACTATATTAGAGAAGAAATCTAATGGATACAACTAAATACCACTTAGGCACTTGCACACTTGCATATCCTATGGGTAGCGGACCCATAGCCTACCCATAGGGGAAGCTGCCCAGCAAAAAAATTAGTGTTATATACGTATTGTTGAATCTTTAAAAGAATATATGATTGCAAAAGTCAAAATATGTTATTTTGATCAAGAATAAAATAAACTAGGATTACCACCCGCCGCATTGTCGCAATGCGGCGGGTGATTCATTAGTTATATATCATATTACATGAAATGCAATGTTTTTTACACGACCACAAGCGTGTGTGTAACAAATCGATCGCTGACCCGCGCGTTGCGACATACCTATCAAAGGAAAAAATAGATGCGTTGCGATAGGTCTGTCTAACGGGAAAAGTATATGAAAAAATTTTGAACCCCACACGCACGTTGCGGCGTGTTAACTCGGAAAATTTGCGAAAGATGTAAAGTACAAGGGATCAAAATTGAAAGTAAAAAGTGTTGAGGTTAAATTGTAAAAGATGAAAAACTTTGGGTTAAAAGCAAAATAATCAAGGGGTTAAATTGCAAAAGGTGAAAACTTTTGAATTAGAAGTGAAAACTCAAATTAATCAAAGGGGTTAAATTACTAAAGATTGAACTTTAGACTTCAACTAGAAATTAGAACCCGCGCGCGTTGCGGCGCGGGCAACGAATGTCGAAACATCGCCAACACGCGCTATAGCATATGACATCAAGCGAAGTTTTTAACTTCATGGTTGCTTTGTTGTTTTGACGCATTGCTGCTACTTAACTTTTGCAGACAACTTAGGAACTTGAGCTAGTGGAAGTTCAAGAACATTATCCTCTCCTGCAGCAACGTAGTTAATCCTACAATTACAATTGTTTTGTAATAATTAAACATGCTATCATCAAGTACCATTATTTGAGTTCATTAAAAGTAAACCATAATTTGCTCAACCTTAAATTGTATATTTATATGCACTGTACAGTGAGATACAATGCAGAATAAACAGACCTAAAACTAAGACCCAATTCGATAATGACTATTACGGGTCAAACATAACTATACAATAGGATAACCTATAAAGCCTATCTACATAATTTAATATGCTATTAAAGAAGGATACCTATTTATGATCTCCACTTTTATACATAAGCAACTTTCATGGAATGATATTTCTTTTCTTTTCTTCTCCCATTTGATATAATCACCCTCAAACATCAAGCTTTATGATAACGTAGGCGGCATCCTTCCTACACACCATGGTTGAATCGTGATATGAAAAGTAATCCCAAAAATTCCCTACATTTTTCCACAAACAACATTTTAATACATTTTATTCTCGACTCATGTATATGTATATGGATATAATCAACATACAAAAGACATATAATACTAAACTAAAAACAAATAGACTAACTAAACAAATGGCTAATGTGTACCAAATTTCATTTTTCAATACTGAAATTTGAAATCTCCTTGCGTCATCATTCCACATCGGAAGCTTGAATCTTCAATGAGGCTTAGCTAATTATCTATTTAATATAATGTTTAACTAAAAAGAATTAGATTAAATAACTGGCTAATTCATTCAAATTGAAAAATTTAAAACGAACATATATTTAAGAATTCTAAATAGCTATTTTGTAAGTCTAATTAAATGGATACCTTCGTGAATCATGTGTAGCCGCATGAGTCGCCCGGAGCCTTTCTTGGGTCTTGGTTGAATTTCCAAACCTAGAATCTCGAAATTAGCCACCACCCAAAATTTATTTTCACACGTGTATGAAATGTATAACAACTAAAAAAGGTAGTAAAGTACAATACAACATCAGTCTTCCCACATAGGAGGCTTACACCTCATAATGCTAACGGAAAGTGCGTCGAGGCTCGTTTCCGTTCTTTAAACCTTGTGTAAAAGTGATTTGTTTTCTAGATTTTGGGTTTTTGAAAACTTCAACCAACTTAAATAAAGAGCGAAGGCGTAGTCATGTACCTTATCAAAGTGGCACCAACACAAAAGAACAATAGATTCCTTTAGCTTATTAGAACTACATGAACCCAAATTATAAGAATATATTCTCAGAACAACATTTTTGAAGAACAACATTTGGCTAGTGTGACATAAGAGTTTGATCATAAAAAAATAAGACAATTTTTGTATCTTATTTTTTATTCGTAGCATTTTATTATACAAAGTCAAATTTAATACCAAGTCTAACTTAATTTCATATAAAAAGAAGAACAATGCCAACATCAGCACATCGTTTGCCTGCTGTTGATGAATTAAAAGGTCCTCTTAGGAAATACAAATTTGAAACACTGAGTGATAATTTCATGACTTATTTTCTTTTTAAAAAAATGAGCATTTTAACGCTCTAATAATTTAAGCACAAAAGATCAAGAGACGTGGATTCAGACCTAGTGTATTTGTCCAATGTTAACATGACAAACGGCTCCTAAAACTTTATTGCTCCTTATTGGTTCTGGCCAGAACTGGAACAGGGCATAAAAATCACTATAATCCCCTTTTAAAACTCAAAAATATGAAATGAACACAAATTTTACCTACCGCCTAAACAATCTACAACCAAAATTTGCTCCTGCAACCCATTTTGTTTCACCATAAAGTTTATTTACGTCTTTTAATCACCTAAAAATGTATGAGTATTAAGAATCATCTTGATGAAACGGTTTGTATATCACATGTTTTGTTTCTGGATAAAAACTGATTTAGCACACGACAAGACAAACAATATCGAGTGAAAACAAAGCAAAAAGAATAGTTACTATAAAAGGTACTCTATACTTACCAATTGCTGATGAAATTGGAAGTGGGCGCTGCCTCAAAAGCTATGGAGGAAACAACCCAAGTGAAATCAGGTTGGAAAATGCTATTCAACATGCAACAAACCAAAATCAAGAAATTAAAGCCAATAGAAAACCCTAACAAACTGCAAACGTATGAATAGAGATACCTGCCACCTTTCTTTCTTCTGCGCCTTTCAATGGCAGATCGGTGGCAGGCAAGCATTCTGATCTGCCATCCTTCTCTCTCTATTCCGGAGCCGCAACACTGTTCTCTCTCTTTGAATAGTTTTGAAGAAGGTCGGGGAGGAGGCGGAACCCTAAACCCCACCGCCTGTCTCTCTCCTTCTGTACACCATAAGGTCTTTCCTCTATTAGTCTCTTACTCTTTGCGTATGAAGACTCTAACATGAGGTTTGTGGTTTCCGATCTACTGTGCCGAAACGGAGCTTAAATGGTGATCACCGGTGGCAGAACCACCATCACGAAACAACGTCTCTACATCTTCGGCTAAACCCACCGCCATCAAACAACCGCATAATCGATTCCCCCCCCCCCCCCCCTGCAATTTTTCTATCTAATCTGATAGAATGATGAAGGATTTGATGTTTGATGGTATTCCCCTAAAACCATTGGTTTCTTATCTGACAACCAAGAGGTACACCACAAATATGCAGGGAATACCACAACAGCAGGATGTACAACCCTTATTGCATACAAATGTTATAAATTAGATGTTATAAATTAGAGTATATATAAATTGTCAAGGATTGAAACATTAAAGTTAGAAATGAAAATTTCTTTTTTAAAAAAAAAAACTCCCAAAGCCAACAATACAACTACCTTATGCATAAACATGTTGGTTATTTATAGTTTTGTAATTATGAAATTCATATCCTCTCAAGATAGTGAATCTTGAACACTAACATAAGATCTATTTGAAGACATAAAAGCTATCTTGAAGAAGTATAAAATTTGTTTAAGGCCAAAACCCTGTTGAAGGTTAAAGCACTGATGAAGAATACTAAACATCTTTTGGGGCCTGAACAGATATTTAGAATCAATAAAATGAGGTTTAAAGAACAAATGTTACCAATAGAACATTGTCTATAAATCAGTGTTTTTGAGTCTTAGAACAATTGTTAAGATTCATCAGATGTTCCTGAGGAATCTTTTCTGTTAGGAACATTAGATGTCGCTATCAGGGTGATGTCAGCCCTGATTGCTTACAGATGTTTGTACTTAGTATTAATAGATTTTTCATGTTTAAATCTATTTTATCTGTCACACCCCCAAAATCCCACACGCGGAGTACCACCGCTTGGGAGCGTGACGTGACCAGGATCAAACCATCAATCATATCAAACATAGCATTTAATAATATTAAAAGTCATTAAAGTAGTTCATCATGACATGATCGATGTTTCAAAACCAAGCATTGTTTAAGTAGCGGAAGCATTGTTATAAACCTAATTTAAGTATACTGAAATGTCATAAGTGTCCAACAAAGTATTACGATCCTTGTCCACAACGACCGGCTCCTCCTTGTGCAAGCTCCATGTACCTAACGATCTGCAAGGCATGTAACAGAATGATCAACAAACTAGTTGAGCGAGTTCACAATAAGTAAGTGCGTACAGTAAGTAACGGGTGGCACTACTGGGCCGATAGTAAGTTATATAGGTGGGGGCTTCCCATGTTATGTGACCACTAGACTATTCGTATTAACTACTCGTATCATCCCTGTTCTTCTTCCGAGAACAGTAGCGCGTATGGGGTGTACGTAGGTTTTACGTACGTATCCTTCATAACCGAGGATAGGAGACGCGGGGGTGTACGTGGGTTTCACGTACGTATCCTTTGTACCGAGGATAGAAGTAAGTAATGCGTACACGTAGGTTTTACGTGCGTGCCTGACATCCGAGGCAGTAATTGGCATATGACCACGTAGGTGTTATCCTAACCTACGGAACCGTCCTGACATCCGAGGACCATGGTAGGTGATAGTCTAGGAAAGCATATGTACGTTCTTAGTCAATTGTAACCTTTATCCCATTCCCACGACCCGGGAATCCCATGCCTTAGTAGGAGTGTGAACTCATCTGGGTTTGCTCGGCAGACAGTATAATGCTCAAGTATACAAGTAAGGAATCAACCACGTCCTATCATGGTTACTATGCAAGTTAGGTTCGTATGTAGCACGTTTGTATCACGTATGGTATCAAGTATGATCATGGCAAATCACATAACCGTAACAGCAGTTCATATCAAGTAATGAGTCCAAGTAGTCGGCCCAATCAACATAAGCAGTCCAATTAGCAATTATGTAAACAAGTCCAATAACATAACAGTTATAAGGTTGGGCCCGTGACAGCGTAGGCCCAAAACAGTGTACGTGCAAAGGAGGTCTCGAGTCGCAACCAGCGATCTCGAGTCGCAACCGGTGGTCTCGGTTCATCATGGCCCGGTTACGAGTCACAGCCGGAGGTTACGAGTCGCAACAGGAGGTTGCGAGTCGCAACTGGTGATCTCGACTCATCATGGTCTGGTTACGAGTCGCAACGGGACTCGCAACCATGGTCTCGGCTTGTGCTGTTGTGGTCTCGAGTGGGGTTCCGACTCGCAATCTGAGTCGCAACCGTGTGTAACAGTTTTCCATAATTTCTGCATTGACTTATCCGTGATTCTAGCAAACAACTTAGGCAGTTTCACAATTCAGATCAAATCAGTTTCAATTCCATAATCAACCAAATTCAAACACATATCATCGATCAAACAGGACTTTTATCATGAATTCCGTAGGAACGTTAATAATCCAAAATCAAGAACATTTATCTAAACACATCAACACATCCGATTCTAGCATTCACGAAGCCAGTCAATGAGCATCAACTGATCCGATTTAGTTAGCCTATTAACCAGTTACAATCTGATTAAATCGCGTATGCATATGGCCGATTACAATCATACAATCACCTATATCCGATTCATGAGCAAGTCAATTATATGAACACCAACTATCATTGATCCAAACTAAAATTATCATGCAAACATAAACACTTCACAACCGGTAATCATACATAAATCAAGCAAACATACTAACCGATTACAAGTGAAGAAGGGTAATCCGAACAAGAGGAGGATCGGATGGTCTTGTGCCGTCGGGTCCTAAGCAAACCGAGAGAGAGGTAGAAAGCAATAGGGTTTGTGTGTGTTATGAAAGTTGTAACAATGAGAGAAACCAAACCCTTACCAAGGTTTTGTGTTTGCGAGTGGGGAGTGGGCCGAGCCCAACTCGGTTACCTCATGGGGTCCGATTTCAAAGTGTGGCCCAAAGGGCTTGTATGACCGGTTATAAGGTGTAATCGGGTTTTAGTGTGTGATTTGGGTTCGTGTACACACAACATACACACATAAGGCACGTAAATATCATAACATTCAATAGCATCAAAGTTTGTAAAATCATAACACGTTCACGTATGTTACACAATGATAGGTCTAAAGTTCGAGTTGTCACATTATCCCCAACTAATTGGAAATTTCGTCCCGAAATTTGGTATGCACTCACTGAGGAAGCTAGGTAAGTTATAGCATTCACTGGTTTTCCTGGGGTGTCACATCCTCCCCCCGTTGATCTGGAATTTCGTCCCGAAATTCCGAAGTAGTAGCTTCATCCTCAGTAGTGGTAGCATTGGTTTCGAATAACTTGGGGTACTTTTCTGTCATCCTGTCCTCGCGTTCCCAGGTGTACTCTGGGCCACGTTTGGAGTTCCAACGAACTCGAACAAGAGGGATTCTCTTGCTTTTGAGGACCTTCACATCCCGGTCCGTGATTTCTACTGGTTCCTCGACGAACTGCAGCCGCTCGTCGATAGTGAGTTCCTTAAAAGGAATGATGAGGTTTTCATCTGATAGGCACTTCTTTAAGTTCGATACGTGAAAGACGTTGTGAACTGCTCCGAGTTCAGCTGGTAGGTTCAACTTGTAGGCTACCTTGCCAATCTTTTCTAAGATTTCGAATGGTCCGACGTACCGCGGATTCAGTTTGCCCCGTTTGCCAAAACGTACCACACCCTTCCAGGGTGAAACTTTCAATAAAACCCGGTCTCCGACCTCAAATTCCAAAGGCTTTCTACGCTTGTCCGCGTAGGCTTTCTGACGGTCGCGTGCTGCCGCCATGCGTTGCCGTATCTGTGCTATCTTTTCTGTGGCGTCCACTACAATCTCTGGACCCGTAATCTGACTATCCCCCACCTCTGCCCAACAGAGAGGTGACCGGCATTTACGTCCGTACAATGCCTCGAATGGAGCGGCTTGAATGCTGGTATGGTAACTGTTATTATACGAGAACTCCACCAAAGGGAGGTGTTTTTCCCAGCCGTTGCCGAAGTCTATAACGCATGCCCTAAGCATGTCTTCAAGAGTTTGGATCGTTCGCTCAGACTGCCCATCCGTCTGAGGATGATATGCTGTGCTCATGTCTAATCGTGAGCCGAAAGATTTATGCATTGCTTGCCAAAGCTCTGACGTGAATCGTGCATCGCGATCCGAAATAATAGAGGTGGGCACTCCGTGCCTCGAAACAACTTCTTTGAGATAGACGTCTGCGAGAGTGGAGAACTTGTCCGTTTCCTTGATCGGCAGGAAGTGTGCAGACTTGGTGAGTCGATCAACTATGACCCATATTGTATCGTTCCCACGCTGAGATCTAGGTAAGCCTGTAACAAAATCCATGGAAATTTCTTCCCATTTCCATTGCGGTATCTTAGGCTGCTGAAGTAGACCAGCTGGTTTCTGATATTCAACCTTGACTCTCGCACAGGTCCAACATTTTCCAACGTACGTAGCGATGTGGGCCTTCATGCTAGGCCACCAATAAGTAGTGCTGATGTCGTGGTACATTTTATCTGACCCTGGATGTACCGAGTAGCGAGACTTGTGAGCTTCATCCATTACAAGTTCGCGTAAACCGCCATAGAGAGGGACCCAAATCCGGCCCGTTACATAGTAGGCGCCGTCTGCCTTCTGTTCCATTTGTTGTCGTGAGCCGCGTAAGGCTTCAGCTTTAACATTTTCGGGCTTCAATGCTTCTACCTGAGCATTTCGTATCTGTGCTGGAAGGCTAGACTGAATCGTAAGCTGTAGCGCTCGCACGCGCTTCGGTAAGGTGTCCTTTCGACTCAGAGCGTCAGCCACAACATTGGCTTTGCCTGGATGGTACTTGATGGCGCATTCGTAGTCGTTAAGTAACTCGACCCATCGTCGTTGACGCATGTTCAAATCCTTCTGCTTAAGGATGTGCTCGAGACTCCTGTGATCGGTGTAAATCGTGCACCTGGTACCGTACAGGTAGTGTCGCCATATCTTAAGCGCGAAAACAACAGCTCCCAGCTCTAAATCGTGCGTCGTGTAGTTGCGTTCATGAACCTTTAGTTGACGAGAAGCGTAGGCTATCACTTTATCACGTTGCATCAACACACATCCAAGACCCTGGATGGATGCGTCACAATATACTACGAAGTCTTCTGCGCCTTCTGGCAATGAAAGAATAGGTGCGCTGCAGAGCCTATTCTTTAGATACTGAAAAGCAGTTTCTTGCGTGTTGCCCCAACGGTAGGTGACACCCTTCTGTGTCAGTAGCGTAAGTGGTTGCGCGATCTTCGAAAAGTCTTTAATAAACCGTCTGTAGTAACCTGCCAGACCCAAGAATTGGCGTATTTCTGTCGGTGTACGCGGTGCAGGCCAATTTCTGATCGAATCTACCTTGGTTGGATCGACGTGAATCCCGTCCTTGTTTACCACATGGCCTAAGAAGTGGACTTCACGAAGCCAGAAGTCGCATTTAGAAAGCTTAGCGTACAACTGTTCCTTTCGAAGGAGTTCCAATATCAGACGAAGATGCTGCTCGTGCTCCTCCTGACTCTTGGAGTAAATCAGGATGTCGTCGATGAAAACAATGACGAACTTGTCGAGATAAGGTTTACACACCCTGTTCATAAGATCCATGAATACCGCAGGCGCGTTCGTAAGTCCGAACGGCATAACCAAGAACTCGTAGTGACCATAGCGAGTTCTGAATGCTGTCTTAGAGACGTCCTCCTCGCGGACTCTCAGTTGATGATAACCTGACCGTAGGTCGATCTTGGAATAGTAACACGACCCTTGCAACTGGTCGAATAAGTCATCTATGCGCGGAAGAGGATAACGGTTCTTCACCGTCACCTTGTTCAGTTCACGATAGTCTATACACATCCTGAACGTACCGTCTTTCTTTTTCACGAATAGCACTGGAGCTCCCCAAGGCGAAGAGCTTGGACGAATGAAGCCTTTTTCCAAGAGCTCTTGTAGCTGCTTTAACAATTCTTCCAATTCTGATGGAGCTAGATGATATGGTGCGCGAGCTATGGGTGCTGCTCCTGGAGCGAGCTCGATCTGAAATTCAACCTGACGATGAGGCGGTAAGCCAGGTAAATCTTCAGGAAACACCTGAGGGTAATCGCGTACAATTGGGATATCCTCCAATTTCTTTTCCTTTACTGATGCATCTGAAACAAGAGCCAAAATGGCTGTGTGACCTTTACGTAAGCACTTCTGAGCCTTCAAGAATGAGATGATGCCTACCACTGCACCACTCTTGTCGCCTTGAACTTCAAGAGGTTCCTGACCAGAACGAGGAATGCGAATAATCTTCTCGCTGCATAGGATTTCTGCCTGGTGTTGGGATAACCAATCCATCCCAATCACGACGTCGAAACTTCCCAAAACTATGGGAATGAGATCAATAGAAAAGGCTTGACCAGCTAGAATAAGGTTACAACCCTGAACTACGTGCGTGGCTTCTAGACTTTTACCGTTAGCTAACTCTACTACATGTTTGGTGGGTAAAAGTGTTGGTGCACGTTTTAGCAGTTGACACATTTTCACAGACATATAGCTTGTATCCGCACCCGAATCAAACAAAACAGTAACGTAAATATTGTCGAGGAGAAACTTACCCATAACAACGTTGGGATCGTTCACTGCGTCGCCACGACCTAGTACGAATGCACGGCCCCTTGCCTCGTTGCCGTTGTTGTTTCCCCCATTGTTGTTGTTGCCATTGCCCTGATTGTTGTTGTTGTTGTTCTGGTTCCTGTTGAGCTGTGGGCAGTGTCTCTTGATGTGGCCTTCAGCACCACAATTGTAGCATCCTTTGTTGCCCTGTTGTTGGTTAGGCTGAGCGTGAGGCTGCTGCTGATTTTGGTTCGCAGGACGAAGGCTTCTACAGTCTTTGGCCTCGTGACCCATCTTGAGGCATCTTTGACAACGACCCTTGTTACACTGACCGTTGTGGTGCTTGTTGCAGTTGTTGCACTTTGGAAGATTTCCGCGATATCCACCCTGCCTGTGGCTGCCTGACGACTGCTGGTTAGGGCTTTGATAGTTGTCAGTCTTTCGCTGCTGATTCTGGGACTGAACCGAAACTGATGCTTTGCTTGAATCCCCCTCCCATTTCCTCTTGTTGTCACTGAGGGTAACGGGAGTAGCTGAAGGAGTGACTGTAGTAGTAGCGCTGGCACGCTTAGGCAGTTTATTCTGTTCCACTGCCTGATCGGTGATGCGATGAGCGAGACGCTGGATTTCCTGGATGTTTTCGAGGTTAGCCGAAGTAACGTGGCTCTGAATTTATGGCGCCAATCCCTTGAGATACAACTCAATGCGCTTGTATGGAGGGTCCACCATAGTTGGACACAGAACGGCCAGCTCGTTCGACCGTTTAGTATACGCTTCGATCTCTGACCCAACCATTTTCAGATTATATAGCTCGTCTTCCAGCTTGTGAATATCTTCACGCGTGCAATACTCACGCTTGATGAGTTCCTTGAAATCGTTCCATGGGGTGGCGTTAGCAGCTGCCAACCCAAGAATCTGCACCTGCGCGTTCCACCAGGTTAGCGCGATTCCTTCCAAGGTGCCAGTAGCAAACTTGACCTTGCGAGCCTCAGGGCACTCGCACATCTCGAATACTGATTCTAGCTTCTCGAACCAGTGGAGGAGTCCAACCGCTCCTTCTGTGCCGCTGAAAGAGTTTGGACGACAGTCCATGAAGTTCTTGAAAGTGCAGACAGGCTGCTGCGCGTGTTGACCTATTGTGTACGAATAGGACGAAGTTAAATACAAGAGTGAATGTAGGATCTAGGGATCATAGTGTGTGCCTATACTGCAGGATATACTACCTGCTTGAGCTGCTGCAACTGCCGCAGCAACTTGGGCTTGAACAAGAGCCTCTAACTGGGCTTGTGTCATGTTAATTCTTCCAGCCATTGATCTTCATGTCAAAGGCGAAATAGGTGAGAAAAGTTCGCGAATAGTGCGATGACAGAAAAGCGTAAGCACGTAAGGGTTCTTAAGCAATAGCAAATAGTGAGCATTGTAGTCTAAGCATACCACGAGCAAAGTTCTAAGTAATTCTAGCAAGTAGGCAATAAACGTAAACCTTATTACCTAAAATGTCGAGTCTTGCACGTGGAGCGAAGCGTCGTTGTGGATCGTTGAGAGCACTGTTCTGGTTATAGTCCGGTTTTAATAAAAACGTTTTCCCATATTAAAACCAAGTTCTCTAAAACCAATGGCTCTGATACCAATCTGTCACACCCCCAAAATCCCACACGCGGAGTACCACCGCTTGGGAGCGTGACGTGACCAGGATCAAACCATCAATCATATCAAACATAGCATTTAATAATATTAAAAGTCATTAAAGTAGTTCATCATGACATGATCGATGTTTCAAAACCAAGCATTGTTTAAGTAGCGGAAGCATTGTTATAAACCCAATTTAAGTATACTGAAATGTCATAAGTGTCCAACAAAGTATTACGATCCTTGTCCACAACGACCGGCTCCTCCTTGTGCAAGCTCCATGTACCTAACGATCTGCAAGGCATGTAACAGAATGATCAACAAACTAGTTGAGCGAGTTCACAATAAGTAAGTGCGTACAGTAAGTAACGGGTGGCACTACTGGGCCGATAGTAAGTTATATAGGTGGGGGCTTCCCATGTTATGTGACCACTAGACTATTCGTATTAACTACTCGTATCATCCATGTTCTTCTTCCGAGAACAGTAGCGCGTATGGGGTGTACGTAGGTTTTACGTACGTATCCTTCATAACCGAGGATAGGAGACGCGGGGGTGTACGTGGGTTTCACGTACATATCCTTTGTACCGAGGATAGAAGTAAGTAATGCGTACACGTAGGTTTTACGTGCGTGCCTGACATCCGAGGCAGTAATTGGCATATGACCACGTAGGTGTTATCCTAACCTACGGAACCGTCCTGACATCCGAGGACCATGGTAGGTGATAGTCTAGGAAAGCATATGTACGTTCTTAGTCAATTGTAACCTTTATCCTATTCCCACGACCCGGGAATCCCATGCCTTAGTAGGAGTGTGAACTCACCTGGGTTTGCTCGGCAGACAGTATAATGCTCAAGTATACAAGTAAGGAATCAACCACGTCCTATCATGGTTACTATGCAAGTTAGGTTCGTATGTAGCACGTTTGTATCACGTATGGTATCAAGTATGATCATGGCAAATCACATAACCGTAACAGCAGTTCATATCAAGTAACGAGTCCAAGTAGTCGGCCCAATCAACATAAGCAGTCCAATTAGCAATTATGTAAACAAGTCCAATAACATAACAGTTATAAGGTTGGGCCCGTGACAGCGTAGGCCCAAAACAGTGTACGTGCAAAGGAGGTCTCGAGTCGCAACCAGCGATCTCGAGTCGCAACCGGTGGTCTCGGTTCATCATGGCCCGGTTACGAGTCACAGCCGGAGGTTACGAGTCGCAACAGGAGGTTGCGAGTCGCAACTGGTGATCTCGACTCATCATGGTCTGGTTACGAGTCGCAACGGGACTCGCAACCATGGTCTCGGCTTGTGCTGTTGTGGTCTCGAGTGGGGTTCCGACTCGCAATCTGAGTCGCAACCGTGTGTAACAGTTTTCCATAATTTCTGCATTGACTTATCCGTGATTCTAGCAAACAACTTAGGCAGTTTCACAATTCAGATCAAATCAGTTTCAATTCCATAATCAACCAAATTCAAACACATATCATCGATCAAACAGGACTTTTATCATGAATTCCGTAGGAACGTTAATAATCCAAAATCAAGAACATTTATCTAAACACATCAACACATCCGATTCTAGCATTCACGAAGCCAGTCAATGAGCATCAACTGATCCGATTTAGTTAGCCTATTAACCAGTTACAATCTGATTAAATCGCGTATGCATATGGCCGATTACAATCATACAATCACCTATATCCGATTCATGAGCAAGTCAATTATATGAACACCAACTATCATTGATCCAAACTAAAATTATCATGCAAACATAAACACTTCACAACCGGTAATCATACATAAATCAAGCAAACATACTAACCGATTACAAGTGAAGAAGGGTAATCCGAACAAGAGGAGGATCGGATGGTCTTGTGCCGTCGGGTCCTAAGCAAACCGAGAGAGAGGTAGAAAGCAATAGGGTTTGTGTGTGTTATGAAAGTTGTAACAATGAGAGAAACCAAACCCTTACCAAGGATTTGTGTTTGCGAGTGGGGAGTGGGCCGAGCCCAACTCGGTTACCTCATGGGGTCCGATTTCAAAGTGTGGCCCAAAGGGCTTGTATGACCGGTTATAAGGTGTAATCGGGTTTTAGTGTGTGATTTGGGTTCGTGTACACACAACATACACACATAAGGCACGTAAATATCATAACATTCAATAGCATCAAAGTTTGTAAAATCATAACACGTTCACGTATGTTACACAATGATAGGTCTAAAGTTCGAGTTGTCACATTATCCCCAACTAATTGGAAATTTCGTCCCGAAATTTGGTATGCACTCACTGAGGAAGCTAGGTAAGTTATAGCATTCACTGGTTTTCCTGGGGTGTCACATTATCACTTGACATTACTTTTGAACGAACAGAATTGAGTGATCAGGCTAAGGGGAAATGTAAATTATACTTGTAATTTTGTAATCTTTTGATTATAATTGGAAAACAATATGACAAATTTCCAAGTTTGTGTTTGTGTTTAATTCTGCTGCATTCGTATTATTTCCATTTATACTTCACATATTCATTGTTTCATTAAAAACACACACAAATTGAAACTCGTATCCTAACAATTGGTATCAGAACTAATGGGGTGGTGGTCCATTGGCAAAGACAATGCTTTTAAACACCTTGGAAGGGGGAAGTCTTTCGTTCAAGTCCTACAGACGACAGGAGTAAAGAAATTTGTGGTTAAAAAAAACAAAAAAAAAAAAAAAAACAATTGGTATCAGAGCTTGGTCACATTAATTTGATTTAACAATCAATTTAATACAAAAAGATCAGCTCATATAATTGATAACCAACTGTTCGTTGAATTGAATTACTGAGTCAAAGTATCAAATTCACAAAGTTTTGGAACGATACTCTGTTTTCCATAAAGATCAAAAGGATGTCACAAAACAATCATGATCCTCACAACACTGGTTATAACCAGCCTCTGATGCTTATCAGATCACAATACAATATATGGCAATGTCAAATGGCACATGCTCTAGCTCAACATAACACTAGATGTTGGATGTCCGTTATATTCGGACCACATGTTCCAATGGTACCTAGTACCGAAGATCCAAGTGTTTAAGAGCCAAAGAAACCAGAAAATTATTCCGAGCAGGATTTCCAAAAGTTTGAGATAGATGCAAAAGCATTCAGTATTGTTGCTATGACTCTACTAAACGAAATCTATGCTGGGCTATTACACTGTAATAGTGCAAAGGAATTATGGGATGCTTCAAAATAACAATTCGGTGGAACAGAGGATGTAATTGAAAACACCCGTGAAATTCTCTACCAACACCTCCAGTCTTGTTAAGGTACAAACCTTAACTCAACATTTTGAGGGATTCATTTGTTTGATAAGTGAACTAAAATTGGTAAACAAAGAAACTTTGAGTAATAGATTTCTTAGATCACTTCCCGAAAAGTAGGGATACAATTGCTATCGTGAAGAGAACCAAATCAGGTTTTAAGGACATGACATTAACTCAACTTCTTGATAAGCTCTTAACCTTTGAAAGAGAGCTTATCCAAAAGAAGAAACTCCTAGAAACTGGAAAAGTGTTTGATGACTATGTCTTTGGCAACATAGCACTTTTGAGTCAAGAAGAATCATCATCTGGAACAGTAAATGATCAGAGTTATGATCATCTCATTGATATATCCACCGGGATTAACTCTGATCAATACTCTCCAAACTTTGCTTTTACAACAAATGGTGATGGTCAAAGCCTTGATAATATGTCATTAATTTTTGATGATTTACAGCATATTGGTCCCACTGATTTAGAGGAAATGGACATTTTGCATCAATTAGCCCTAATCAGTATTAGAACAACCAATTTCTACAAAAGAACTTGTAGGAAATATCCAGGATTACATGGCAGGTCAAGGGTAGGGTTAGATAAATCTAAGATAAAAGTTATAAGTGTAATAGGTTAGGTCAATTTTCTAGGGAGTGTAGAACTCAGTCAAGTAACTCTACACCTATGATAATCTATCCAAATCAAAGACCTCGATCTAACAATCAACAACATTTTTATCAAAATTCCCAAAATATCTATGGACCCAGTGTTCAAAACACTACACATTTTGCACAATCTTTGAACCATGTCTCTGTGCAATATGTTCAAGCCACTGTTCCTCAAGTCCAATATGTTCAAGTACTAGTTTCACAAGTTCAAGCACCTCCAGCTACCCCCGACCCCTGCACCTGTAGAGGTCAAACAACAAAGTTTCTTTACTCAAGGCTTTGTTGACTGGAGTAATTTGCATGAGGATCTAACAGATGACGATTTTGCCCTTATGGCAAAACCTACTGATGAACCTATGAATTTTTGTTTTATGGCACTTGAATCTATTGCAAAAGAAAGTGAACCCAAAGAGTAAATGACTAATGGTGAGGATCAGATTGTTGATGTTGAGAATGCAGTCAATCTAATACAAACACTTGTTTGTGCAAAGGTTGATGAAGAGGGTGTAACAGACCATGATCTGTATAAAGTTACTGAATGTGATGGTGATTGCGCAATAATAGCTACTACTAAGGTATATCCTCAAATTCTCAAAGAAATGTGTTATGATAAATGCATTATTGCATTTGCTAACAATAAAGATGTGAATGAAAACCTTAGAAAAAGGTCCTAGATGGTGAAAATCAACTTGAAAAGATAACAAAAGAATTAAAATCCAAAATATCTGAAAAAAGACCAAGAAATTAGCAGACTCAAACATGAAGCAACCATTACCAAAGACCAGCTCCAAAGCATGATAGAAAAATATTAACCTTGCTAACAGGAGCTTGAGTCTACCCAAATCACTTGTTAAAAATGGGTAGAATCATGTGTTGTGTTTGAGATGCTTCTCAACCAACAAACAAAGAGTAATGTGAAATTTGGAATATGATTCTCAGAACTAGATAACAAATATTCCAAAGAGAGTGCTCACGTTGACTCTAAAATGATTGAGATCATACCAACAAACTCAGCTGGAAAAGAAGTCAAAATCACTGACACAAATGGTAAAAAGATTATTCTTGAAAAACCATCAGACCCGTCACCAAGTTTTGAAAAAAATGAATTTAAACCAACCTGTTCTAATGAGTGTGAGGTTCTTGAAAATTTCAAACCAGTTGACTTTACAACCACTGATGGGGTAAAAACACCAATGGTAAAGATCATTCCTATTACTGATTCTCAAACAGATGCTCAAACATTTGTTTTAGAAAAGAAAAGAGAGATAAAAGTAAAAAAGAAAGAGAAGATCACCAACCTGTATTATGAGTTTTGTGAAAAGACAAATCATGTGAATAAAGACTGTTTTCTTTTAAAAGTTATATGATATAAATAGGAAGAACATCATTTCTAAATCAAAACCAGAATGTACCATCTGTGGAAAGAAGAATCATTTGACTCAAAATTGCTTTTATCTTAAACCTTGTGATATTTGTAGAAATGGGTTCAAAGTTAAAACATCTGTTAGAGAGGAAGTTGGTCCTACCAAAAGCAAATCACAACCTATTTCTGAAAATTTTGAATCTGTTCAAACCTCTATTACCAAAGCTTTGAACCAAAACCCTATTTATAGGGAAGTTCAAGTCACAGATGCACCTCCCTTAAACAAATTTCCAAGAGGCTATGGGCAGCTAGCTTATGAGTCTAACAAAATGCCTCATAAGCCAATGGTAAATAAATACCCTCATGGTTATCAACTCGTTGGAAATGGTCAAACAACTGTTGGTCCAAGTGTAAACATTCAAGCACTTGCAACAGGCCAACAACAACTAACGAAGATGGTTCAAAAAATAATTCTCACGAAAGACCATTCTCAAAAAGTTGATTATATGAAAGAAACAGTAAAAAAACAAAGCCAATATGGCTTTGGACTCTCTTTCTATTCGATCCATTAATATACAGGAGCTTTTGCATCTGTTGACAGTTTATAATCTACAAATAATGGATGCTCCATCCAAAGAGAGGATGAAAAGTCCTAATTTCAAAATTTTAGTATTCCACAATAAAAACATTAATATGTTGTTTAGAAAATACCAAAATTTTGATTAAAAACATTAAAATGTTATTTTAAAAATCATTAATAACAAAAACTCAATTCAAAAGAGCAAACCCATTGTTCTAGTGGCTCTAAAGTCTGCTTGACCAAAGTCTACTACCCTACACAAGTAACCTCTGTTTATTCTATCATCTGATTCATTCATCAGACATTACATCTCCTATTCTCCATATCTAAACTCTATTGACATCCAACAAAGGTTTCCACCCTTAAAACAGAGGTTTACTAAATGGAACAGACTTTTTGATAATAGATCTTTGAAAAGGATCAACAGATGCATGCCACATCAGTTATTAAAAACAGACTTTTGGCCACTTGAGCATCACTTTTTCAAAACCCTATAAAAACCCTCATCCATCAGCGTTTTCACTCATCGCTTTCAAACTCACAAACTCACACAAACAATTCATCTTCAAATCTCATATACAATCACTCCACACTCATCATCGCACTGATTCTCAAATCTCTACACAACTAACTTCGATATTTGGTCAAACATGACATTAACCCTGAGTTCCATCCCATCATCGACATTCTACAATCATCCAAATACCACACCATATTAACCGTAGATGCACCCATTCACATCGATACACTTCAAAAGTTTTGGGCAAACTCAAGTTTCTTACTTCGGGATAAAAAGCCCGTCACTATCATATCTAAAATCGATGGAGTGGACATCTAAATTACCCCAAATGCTCTCCACCATGTTCAACCTCAACGATGAGTCGGGTATGGAATCTTTCTCTAAAAATGATCTTCACAATGAATTCATAGAAAGAGGACATGATGCACAAATGGTGGGAGCTAGGGATGAGCATGGTACCCGTTCGGTACCGAAATACGAGGAAAATTGGTACCGATACTGAAAAATGAGGAAAATGGGAACCGGTACCGAATATACCCTGTATTGTTCGGTACTGGTACCCGGTACCAAATGCTCATCCCTAGTGGGAGCCACAATTTTTAAGCCACGCTTCCCACCAGCAATGTAGTTTTTCTTCCATACCTTGTTGATATGTCTCTCAGCAAAAATCACTTCCTTTAATGAAATTCCCTTAAAAACTTAGTACTTGGGATATGTTGTTTTATCAAACTTAAATTACAAGCTATCCAAAATCTTGTTCATGGATTTGGTAAGAAGTGTGAAAGCCATTAAGAAAGGCTCTTCCAAAGCCTTTCTCATGTATCCAAGGCTTCTAAGCTTATATCTACAAAAGATTTTGGTATAAAGTATTTTTGAACAAGGTGAAGCCCTGCAAATGAAAAGCCTTTCAGATGAAACATTTACTTGCATGATGACTACTAAAAGTCAAGAAAATGTTTTAGAAAACGAGGCAACATTTGTTGTCTCAACATATGTTGCTGAGCCCACTGCTCCTGGTGACCACAGTGCTTATCCCACCATTGCGGAACCCACACCAAAAATTCCCACATCATCCACTCCCATTCCAAAAGCCAAACGCACGTAAAGGGTATCTCAAGAGGATGAGATGTCAGAGAGACCTGCTGTAACACATATGCGGCTTGAAACATCTATTGATTCTTCCTCTCAACATATGCAAACATCTCAACCATAAAAACAGTTCCTCTCAACTGCTCGTCATTGAGAATATGCTCCAACAACTGACTAGTTCAAGTCCAGAGTTCATTGCTAACCCACAAGCATAGGAAGGTACACCTCTTGAGCCACAAGTGACTCTTGTAGGTTTTCAAGTGAAGCAGCCACAACAACTATAGGGACAACAGTCTCACAATTGGACATTGGTTACAGCTTTAAGACTTCCTTGAAGGCAACAACTGTTGAGTCCACAATAGTACACTCTCTAACAGTTAGAAGTCCCTAGAACCAAGAACAAGGGGCATTTGGTTCAAAACCAAATACAACAACCTCTGGTGGGAATTCAGATATCCAATTAACTTAGGTGATGGATTAAGATACCAGGAATTGACAGAGAGAGTTACCAAGACATGATCCTCAATTGATGAAATCAAGGAGATGATGAAAACCTTGGTGTAAAACTCAAAAACTCCACCAACAAATGCAGATATTACAAAAGAGATATGGTCTCATGCTCCACTATATCTTCAACTCCAAAAGCAATCTGCAGATGCCACTCACAACATGCATATAGAGCTTATCAGAAACATGGTTGAAGCTAGGTACAAAGATACTCAAGCTGATATAAAAGTCATCAAAGATCATCTTCTTCAAACAACAGGCTCAGCTCCAAACCCTAGGTAGCCTGATGATGCCAAAAAAGGGGAGAATGAAGAGGGTATGAGAAAATTTCCTCCTTGGGTTAAAAAAACTCAAAAGAAGTGTGATCTATCCGCAACCAAAAAGGAAAAGGAGGATGCCTTAGAAAAGGAGAAGATAAAAGATACAAAAAGAGGCCAAAGATGCCCAAGTAGTGCAAGAGATACTTGAAAAGCAGAGAATTGAACAAAACTTGGGTACTTCAACAGAGGCACCTGCAAGACAAGTCAAAGCTTCTCAAAGCACTGCTACAACTACCACTACTCACTCAACCACTACTACTTTCATTCAAACCACTGTTGGCACTACAAAAGTGCAAATAGATGTTACAACCTTAACAAAACTTGTCACCATTCCAGAACCTGTCAAACCCATTTCACAAAGGGCTCCTAAAGGTATTCTAAAAAGAAAACCACCATCTCACACTCCCTCTCCTCCATCAAAAGCACCCACTCCATATACTAGAGGAAGGAGACATAAATTCATTATCCTAGAAGATGATGAAGAAACTCCTCAAGACTCACCCATCACAAATGTAACGCTCTGCATATTTGTATTTTCCCAATTTAGTAAGTATTGTCGTGCATTCTACTTTTAGACATTTGTACTCTTGTCGTATTCTATCTCGTTTCATTTTGTACTCTGAGACAATTGATCATAATGAAAACGTAAGTATTTTATTCATATTCATGTTATTTATGTTAAACTCGTGTGCACAATTATACTCACAATCGACATTTTAAACACTATAGTATACATGTTTCGTAATTGCACAATACACATTTATGCTCGTTACATGTAAAACCAGTTAAAACATACAAGTTAATAGAACTTGAACCTCAAAGGAAAAGGGAAGCCCCCTCTCGTACGAAGTGCCCTTTCGTACAAAGTGGGCACATTCGTCCCAATCCGCACACTCGGCCGAACTTGTCGGAAACCCTAAATTCACCCTACACATATAAATAGGTGTACTACTTCACTCTTTTCTTTACTCGCTTCACTCAAACCCTTCCAAACGCTCTGAAACTCCTTGCTCGCAATCAGAAGCATTTCGTATGAATTCTTTCATCTCTTTCATTGCTTTAACATAATTCTTACATCATTGTTTGATTTCTTAAAACACTTTTGCAAAACCCTCTTGATCCAACACATCTCAGAGACGGTTTCCACTAGTTTGCTTGGGCAAACTGCTGTTGGAGCATTACATACACGAGATTCGAATCAAGAATCATAAACTTTAAACATTTTTACAACTTGTTCATAACTTTCATTTTATTATTGTACGATATTGATGGAATCTAGAGCCCATCAGACCCTCAAATCATTCTATAGTTAAGGGTTTGCAATAGGGTTAATTTCCATCAAGAAATGATCCGTTTTGGACAGATCTAACATACGTTTTCGACAAAACAACATTCACAGCCGTCCGAGAGAGCATACCCATTCGTACGAAAGGGCATGTCCCATTCGTACGAAAGAGGGCATTTTACGTATATTCTGTTTTTGATTTCGTTCTGTTTTACATCAGTTCATCAGTGATGAACCCCAAACAGTTTGCTAGTCACAAAGTGAGTTAACCCCGTTCAGCCTCCGACACTTAGCTCACGCTTTCCATATCGTGTTGGCACACCTGACATATTGGACATTGTTTACATGACATTATACATATGGTTTGAGTAAATACTTTTTACTTGCCATACAAGACATTTGATTATACAAGACATGGTTTACACTTGAGATTGGACATTGTTTACATATAACATTTTGACATTTGGTTAACAAGACATTTTAGTGGTTATTTTGTAAGTGATTTAAATATTGAGACGTGTGTAATATGATAAAAGCATGGTGGATACGCCGCTGGTACTTCCTATATATAAGTGCTTTTATGATATTACATATCGTAGCGTTATCTAAACCACTTCGACAAAGACAAGGACATGAAACATTTTATACAAAGAAATGACAAGACATTGTTTTACAAGTGACATATTTTATACAAATTCATTTTCACTTGGTTATTCACTTAACCATACATCTTTCTTTTATATCATCTTATTTTCATATCGATTTTCATATGTATAAAAGAAAACATTTTTATAAGGTTCATTAGGGATGAGCAAATTGGACCCGGGAACCGGTACCGTATTTACCGAACCGGGTACATTTTCGGTACCGATTCGGCACCGACTTTTGACATTTTCGGTACGGGTTCGGTACCGGTTTTTACCCTCAAATAACGGTACCGAACTGTACCGTACCGGGTATATTCAGTACCGGTACCGGTACCCACTTTTGGGGATTTTCGATACTGGTACTTTCGTTCCGGTACCGGTCGGTACCGAGCTCATCCCTAAGGTTCATGACTATTTTTGTTGTAAAACATTTCTTTTAACTTACAAGTCATGCACCCTCCATAACAAAACCTATGTATCTCACAGGCATTTTATGCTGACGTACCTATTTTCACATGTGTTTCAGGAGATAATATTTGATGAGGATCGTGATACACTTAGGGGACTCGGGCTTTAGTGACTTAAAATGAAGCAAGAACAGTTTAATTTATGTTATGTTTTCTTAAATTCCAAGACAATGTAAACACTTTAATAAATCAAACTAAACTTTAAATACCATGTGTTGTGAAACAATAATTCTGTTACTCGACTCCCCAACGTTTCCGTAGCGGTTTGTTATTTTACGCGGTCGGGGTATGACAATAGCCGTAAGACAAGGGGGTACATGCACTAATCGGTGTTTGTCTCAATTGCTGAGTGTTATGTGCCTTATGTCCAAGGCTTGATGCAAAACTACTATCGAGTCGGGGGTCTCATTTGAAGCAGCCTCTCTATTCGTATGGGGTATAGGTAAGGCTGTCTACATCTCACCCTCCTCAGACCATATCTTCGCTTTTGCTATTGGCGGGATATACTGAGTATGATGATGATGATGATGTTTCATTACCTAGAAAAATCCATTTAACTTAAATATCTTCAAATCATATTTATAATTATTGAAATGCCAGATAATCTATTAAAATTATTGAACAAAAGCTAACCAAAAAACTGTCTATTTAGAGTATCTGTCTACAACACATATTCAGTTGATTTACTAAAATAAAATGAGCCAAAAAATAATGAAATCAACATTTTTTTAGAAAAAAATTGAAAAAACATCTGAGCTAATTGTGACACCTGTGTCACCGCGACCATCAAACAAATACCAAGCCGATGAAATATTGTATTTCATACTTGAGATCTTCTATAAATATGTGTATCTTTTGCACATATCAATCCTTGTTCAATTTCAAACTCTACAACGCTTTCTAGAGAATTATACGCAAACTGGTGCGTAAACGTACTCAGTTTAATGCGACAAATACTTCGGAACATCAACATATACTCAACATACCTTAAATAACCTTTACATAACTTAGAAATAAGTGTTGAAGGCTTTGGTATGGCAAAAACAAATTAATTCGCTTACAGGGACTAAACTTGACAAACGGCGAAAGTATGTCAATTTGAACTGTAACAAACATTCTGGAACATGTCCATAAGTTAAACATACCATAAATATCCTTTACATAGCTTAGGAATAGGCTTTGAGGGGTTTGGTATGTTAAAACAAACTTTTGGAACATTCAGGGACTAAAAGTGTCAAAAAGTGCACAAGTTTGCACTTTCGCGCATAACTTACGTTCTGAATACATCCGGACATCAAAAAAATTTATGTAATCATCCTAATATTATGCCTTAGTGTTTGGCATAAGGAAAATCCATTCGTCGCGTCATTTGGATCGTCTTTCACGCTTATGCGCATTCCGTCGTAATTAAGCGAACATCGGGATCGTACGGCCAAACGAACCAACATCCGGAACATTTTTGAGCATGTTTCATGTCCACAATGTTTAGGCATCATTTTAGGGCCTTAAAGTTGGCTTTACGGGCCTTAGAAGTGTCGGAAATGGCTTAAATACGCAACAGGGACCAAAACTGCCATTTTTGAAAGTATGTGCAGATCAGAAGCTTCAGGCGGCCCGCGTGAGTTTTGCCTAAATGTTGAGGCGGGCCGCGTGAGACTGTCAGACAGATTCAATGTATGCAATTAATGCAGTTGGCCTTTCGTTCGATCAAGGGGCGATGCCCTTTCACCTAATCAAGAGCCGAGGGGCATTTTCTGACTTACCACAACATTTCGACAAGGGGCGATGCCCTTTCACCCATCGCTTATACTTTCGAACCCGACCCATTTGGTCGATCATTAGGATCCGACCAAACACATTAGGTGACCATAGCTATAACCTTCCGAGGTTATACCTTGTGGTCGCGATGTTAGGCGTTCCGAACGCGTTCTACGCGAACGACGCGTTAGGGTAGCATAAGCTACCTAAACGGGTCATGATGGGCCGTAAGCACTTAGGTTAGGTTTCATTTTAGTATGTAGGCTTTGTTAAACCATAATACACGAGTCTCCATACTCGTTTGGTTTACAAACCCGCGTACTATCCGATCCTTCCGATTTGATCCGGTATATTAACATAGCTACCTGTTAGGTGCCGTTTGATATCCCGTGATCTTTAGCATTATCTGGTTATTATACAAGAACTCCAAAGCAATCTCAGGTGAGTACATTGAACCCCTCTTTTACTGTTTTCCAAACTGTTTTGGGGTGAAACACATGTGCCTATCTGATACTTTCATGCTTTCCTGTTTTCACATCATATACTTGCTATGTTCGATAGTACATATATAGTACATGATTTCATTGTGTTTATGCTATGTATGCCCATTGTGTGCGTACTTAGTACATCGCTTTACATTTCATGCTATGTATGCCCATTGTGTGCGTACTTAGTACATTGTTTTACATTACATGCTATGTATGCCCATTGTGTGCGTACTTAGTACATCGCTTTACATTTCATGCTATGTATGCCCATTATGTGCGTACTTAGTACATCGTCTTACATTACATGCTATGTATGCCCATTGTGTGCGTACTTAGTACATTGTTTTACATTACATGCTATGTATGCCCATTGTGTGCGTACTTAGTACATTGTTTTACATTGCATTTCTGTTGCATATGCTCATCCAGCATATGAACATATTATGCTACATTTTGAACCGTTGTGACCATTTGACTATGTGAACCGTCTAAACCCGTTTGATTATATGAACCGGTTGTAACCATTGAACCGTGTGAACCAGTTGTATCCGTTGACATGATTTACATTTGACAATAGACGTTTGACTATACATAAACATTTCTACCGTTGTTAAATCATTTCATTCTGATGGTTTGGTTTGAGTAAGTGATTAAGTAACGAGGCGTGTGTAATATGATACAAGCATGGTGGATACGCCGCTGGTACTTCCTATATATAAGTGTTTGTATGGTATTACATATCGTAGCGTCATTTGAATCATTTCAATTTGAGACATATGACATTTTATACAAATAACACACTTTTCATGAGACATTGTTTTACAAACGACTTATCTTATACAAACTCATTTTACATGGTTATCCGTTTAACCATACAGTGTTCTCTTATTTATACATATCATTTGATCTTACCGTTTTTCAAATCATTTACAAGACAAAGCAAATTACAAGGTTCATGACTAAACATTTTCTCAAACATAAGTCATGAATTCCGTTTTCACAAAACCAATGTATCTCACAGGCATTTTTATGCTGACGTACCTATTTTCACATGTGTTTTCAGGAGATGATGCATAGGACTTATCAAGACATACTTAGGCGGACCTGTGCCTTAGTGACTTAAAACGAGACAAGAACTAGTTAATTTATGTTATGTACACTTTGATTCTTGTTTAGACAATGTAAACTTTCATGTTTGATTTATAAAACAAAACTTCATTTGCCATGGATTTGAAACAATTGATTCTGTTACAACACTCCCCGACGTTTCTGCCACGTTTTGTATGTTCTACGTGGTCGGGGTGTGACAGAAAAGATGGTATCAGAGCCAATGGTTATAGGGAATTAGGTTTTTAGTAATGCTTTGACCTAGTCTATAACCTTCCTAGGACCCTAACGCGAGTTTACTTGCGTTTAGTCATAAAACAATACCGTCACCTATCCTTAGGCGACGACCACAACAAGAACATAAATTTCAAACCCGCCTTGAAAACTAATCATCTGTTCTAGGATGATTGATTACTAGGTTTTGAACCCTCTATTATAAGGTTTTGAACCCTTTGTTATAAGGTTTTGAACCCCTTTGAATTTTCAAAACTCTCGTCAAAGTTTTGGGTCCTAAATAGTGTGAACACGTGCGAACTGGAAGAGTGAATGCCTGTACCCTGGGGTTTCTGTCTAAGGTTAGAGTGTTCGTTCAAATCCACATAATCGGACCAGTCACTCTTACCTGGGAACTCTTGGGGTGAGTGTCCACTTATAGGTGAGCATGTCTTCGCGATACACTATGAGGATCTATTTGCTTTGATTCAGCCTTGGTGTTGTTTGTTTGCTTCATGATTCAAACAAATAACCATCAACCGTGATTATGGTCGATGATTGTAACATCCTATTCTTACCCAATACCATTTTATTTGTTTCTTTTCATGTTTTCCTCTTTTAGAATGCCTCCTCGACGCGAACACCAGATAGCAACTGCCGAGCTGGCAGAAATTATTGCGCAGCAGATGGCTGCTCAATTCCCAAATCTCTTTGCTCAATGGAACCAAGCCAACAACAACAATGGTACATGCAATTTCAAGAACTTTAACTCGGCTAAACCACTCAAGTTTAGTGGTTCTGAGGGAGCAACTGGGCTTCTCCAATGGTTCGAGAGCATCGAGAATACCTTTCGCCACGTGCAGTGTCCGGAAAATCGCAAGGTCGAGTTTTCTTCGAGTGTGTTTCAGAAGAGGGCTCTTACATGGTGGAACGGGGTAATGAGAGACCGTGGTGCAGATGTTGCTCTAGCACAAACATGGGCTGAACTGAGAGCTCTTATGATGAGAGAGTTTTGTCCTCGTCATGAACAACGAGCGTTGGAGAAGGAGTTTGATGATTTGAAACAAGATAGTGGCGAACACAGGGCATATACTGATAGGTTTGAGGAGTTGAGTCTACTTTGCCCGACTATGGTCGCCCCACTCGACAAGGCTATCGAAAGGTACATCGACGGCCTACCTGACTCGGTACAAGACATTGTCACTGGTAGCAACCCTACCACACTCCGTCAGGCCATTGAGCTATCTGCAACCTTGACTGAATCGCAGATCAGAAAGCATAAACTTTTTCGAAAGGGTGACAAGAAACCAATCGAGGAATCAAAGACCATGGATGAACAGACTGAATCTCCTAAGGAGTCAAAGAAGCGAAAGGCTTCTCAGAACTTCGCCATGGTCGCTCACAATGGTCAAGCCGTCCCCAACCAACCAGCTTAACCCCCTGCTAGAAAACCATACAATGGAACTGCACCCTTGTGCAACCAATGTAGCCTCCATCATCACGCCAATGTACAATGCCGCAAATGCCAAACTTGTGGACTTCTAGGCCACACAGCAAGAGTCTGCCCAGCTGCAGCTGCGCCAAACCAAGCTGGCAACAATCCTGCTCAAGGTCGTTTTCTACCAGGCTCTTGTTTCAACTGTGGCGAGATGGGTCATTTCCGAAGAAATTGCCCAAAGCTTGCTAATGCAAATCCAGCACAGGGATAAGCATCTGATTGACTAGAAGACAACATCGTTTAGAAATAATCACGTCTTATGTATTATTTTCTTTTGTTGTCAAGGTCCAAGAAACCGTTGTTATCATTGTTTATAAATAAATCTTTTATTTGCATTGCAATGTATTTCTGTGGTTGCATGTATAAACGACATATCCCTTACAATACCGACAATCAAGGGACCGTATTCCTTAAAGAACAAACTACCCCCAAAATTCTCCCATTCTATAATCGCTTGCGTCTTCTACAAAATTCCTAAGTACCCGTTTGTTCTAAGGAAACGAAGTACAAAGCGCAGGTTACAACACAAGACGAATACCGAAAGTACCACTATAAATCCTTAATAGGGTACCTAAGGACTTCCCGTAAGTCTTTAATTGTTGTATACCTTAATTCGAATGTGGTGATTCCTTGTAATCAAAAATCGAATTTGGGAGATCTTTCTATCTTCTCAGATAGATCCTAGTGAACATTGAGACCCGTCGATTGGTTTCCATATCCGTATTCAATCAATAACAAGTTAATAACAAATTATAATCAAGTTAAACAATTATGTGACTTTGTGCTTATGTGTTCCCTTATGTGTTGTTGTGAGATCCAAATTATGTTATCCAAATCCTCGTAGAATCTTACATATCCTTGTACAAGAGATTCATAGTAGGATACCCAAAGGTATTACTTAAAATCCTCAATGGACTTCTATGTTATAGTTAAGTCATTTGGATTATAAAGTACTACTTCATAAATTGACCCCTTGAGTGGTCTAGATAAACAGATTGATCCAAAAAAAAAATCTGGCTAGGGATATCATGTGATGATATAGCTGAAAGGACTCCTTGGTGGCCTAACTAAGAAGATCCCCTGTCGATCTAATTAAAAAGGAACCGATGGAAGTCTAGTCACCCTCATCACAAGTTTGATATCCTTCCCCGAAACATTACAAAACAAACTGTGCGGACTGTGCAAGGGATTACGTAATTATGGATGCATACATAATTATGGAATTTAGTGCACATAAATCACAGCAAGTTCTGTCATGTGTCTAGAGTTAACCCTATTCATTTCCAACTCTGATGAAGCAACCGTTGAAAATGACTCCGTTGGTTCATTTTCGTTTCTAACGATTTATCCGTTGGGGAAATGAATATCCGTTGTGTAACCCTTCATTTCCAACTCTGAGGAAGCAACCGTTGAAAATGACTCTGTCCGTTCATTTCCGTTTCTAAAGATTTATCCGTTGAGGAAATGAACATCCGTTGTGTAATCTTTCATTTCCAACTCTGAGGAAGCAACCGTTGAAGATGACTCCGTCTGTTCATTTTTCGTTTCTGAAGATTTGACCGTTAAGGAAATGACAGGATATTACCTTGCATATCGCTGATGGTTATTTGGCAGAATCACAAATTGACTCCTACAAATAAACTTCGGGACGAAATTTCCTAAAGTAGGGGAGACTGTGACACCTGTGTCACCGCGACCATCAAACAAATACCAAGCCGATGAAATATTGTATTTCATACTTGGGATCTTGTATAAATATGTGTAGCTTTTGCACATATCAATCCTTGTTCAATTTCAAACTCTACAACGCTTTCTAGAGAATTATACGCAAACTGGTGCGTAAACGTACTCAGTTTAATGCGACAAATACTCCGGAACATCAACATATACTCAACATACCTTAAATAACCTTTACATAACTTAGAAATAAGTGTTGAAGGCTTTGGTATGGCAAAAACAAGTTAATTCGCTTACAGGGACTAAACTTGACAAACGGCGAAAGTATGTCAATTTGAACTGTAACAAACATTCTGGAACATGTCCATAAGTTAAACATACCATAAATATCCTTTACATAGCTTAGGAATAGGCTTTGAGGGGTTTGGTATGTTAAAACAAACTTTTGGAACATTCAGGGACTAAAAGTGTCAAAAAGTGCACAAGTTTGCACTTTCGCGCATAACTTACGTTCTGAATACATCCGGACATCAAAAAAATTTATGTAATCATCCTAATATTATGCCTTAGTGTTTGGCATAAGAAAAATCCATTCGTCGCGTCATTTGGATCGTCTTTCACGCTTATGCGCATTCCGTCGTAATTAAGCGAACATCGGGATCGTACGGCCAAACGAACCAACATCCAGAACATTTTTGAGCATGTTTCATGTCCACAATGTTTAGGCATCGTTTTAGAGCCTTAAAGTTGGCTTTACGGGCCTTAGAAGTGTCGGAAATAGCTTAAATACGCAACAGGGACCAAAACTGCCATTTTTGAAAGTATGTGCAGATCAGAAGCTTCAGGCGGCCCGCGTGAGTTTTGCCTAAATGTTGAGGCAGGCCGCGTGAGACTGTCAGACAGATTCAATGTATGCAATTAATGCAGTTGGCCTTTCGTTCGATCAAGGGGCGATGCCCTTTCACCCAATCAAGAGCCAAGGGGCATTTTCTGACTTACCACAACATTTCGACAAGTGTACGCACGAGATCGCGGCACGACATTCGATAAACGATCCTAACAGTTCCACTTTTCCTATAAATACCCCCCCCCTTTTGTGTAAAAATCACAAGAATCAGATCTAAAAGCTCTAAGTTGAAGTATTGCTTCATACATGAGTTTCTCTGATCTAGATTAGCATTCGGGGACCCTCCGTAAGTATTCTTTCGTTGTTTTATCGCTTTTCGAGTCCGAAAGTCAACGTTTTGTTGACTTTCTGCATTGACCAGCTTATGGTCGATGCGAAGTTCATGGAACTTCATAACGTGAGCGTGATCACGATGGTTATAGTCCGTAGTGGCTATACCTACTGGTCACCACGTTATCTAGGCTCAGTGACGAGTCGTAGTTTCGGCCAAAATGCGCATTCTTGCGTATTTTGTAACCAAACTACTCGTGAGCATCAAAGCCGTTTGATTTGATGCCAAACCTGTTTTCTAAACTTAGTTAAGCATGTTCTAACATGCTTAGCTCGTCACTTTTAGTTTAGTGCTTATATAGGGTCGTAAGGTAAGCGATCTAAACCATTGCTTATACTTTCGAACCCGACCCATTTGGTCGATCATTAGGATCCGACCAAACACATTAGGTGACCATAGCTATAACCTTCCGAGGTTATACCTTGTGGTCGCGATGTTAGGCGTTCCGAACGCGTTCTACGCGAACGACGCGTTAGGGTAGCATAAGCTACCTAAACGGGTCATGATGGGCCGTAAGCACTTAGGTTAGGTTTCATTTTAGTATGTAGGCTTTGTTAAACCATAATACACGAGTCTCCATACTCGTTTGGTTTACGAACCCGCGTACTATCCGATCCTTCCGATTTGATCCGGTATATTAACATAGCTACCTATTAGGTGCCGTTTGATATCCCGTGATCTTTAGCATTATCTGGTTATTATACAAGAACTCCAAAGCAATCTCAGGTGAGTACATTGAACCCCTCTTTTACTGTTTTCCAAACTGTTTTGGGGTGAAACACATGTGCCTATCTGTTACTTTCATGCTTTCCTGTTTTCACATCATATACTTGCTATGTTCGATAGTACATATATAGTACATGATTTCATTGTGTTTATGCTATGTATGCCCATTGTGTGCGTACTTAGTACATCGCTTTACATTTCATGCTATGTATGCCCATTGTGTGCGTACTTAGTACATCGTTTTACATTACATGCTATGTATGCCCATTGTGTGCGTACTTAGTACATCGCTTTACATTTCATGCTATGTATGCCCATTGTGTGCGTACTTAGTACATCGTCTTACATTACATGCTATGTATGCCCATTGTGTGCGTACTTAGTACATTGTTTTACATTACATGCTATGTATGCCCATTGTGTGCGTACTTAGTACATTGTTTTACATTGCATTTCTGTTGCATATGCTCATCCAGCATATGAACACATTATGCTACATTTTGAACCGTTGTGACCATTTGACTATGTGAACCGTCTAAACCCGTTTGATTATATGAACCGGTTGTAACCATTGAATCGTGTGAACCAGTTGTATCCGTTGACATGATTTACATTTGACAATAGACGTTTGACTATACATAAACATTTCTACCGTTGTTAAATCATTTCATTCTGATGGTTTGGTTTGAGTAAGTGATTAAGTAACGAGGCGTGTGTAATATGATACAAGCATGGTGGATACGCCGCTGGTACTTCCTATATATAAGTGTTTGTATGGTATTACATATCGTAGCGTTATTTGAATCATTTCAATTTGAGACATATGACATTTTATACAAATAACACACTTTTCACGAGACATTGTTTTACAAACGACTTATCTTATACAAACTCATTTTACATGGTTATCCGTTTAACCATACAGTGTTCTCTTATTTATACATATCATTTGATCTTACCGTTTTTCAAATCATTTACAAGACAAAGCAAATTACAAGGTTCATGACTAAACATTTTCTCAAACATAAGTCATGAATTCCGTTTTCACAAAACCAATGTATCTCACAGGCATTTTTATGCTAACGTACCTATTTTCACATGTGTTTTCAGGAGATGATGCATAGGACTTATCAAGACATACTTAGGCGGACCTGTGCCTTAGTGACTTAAAACGAGACAAGAACTAGTTAATTTATGTTATGTACACTTTGATTCTTGTTTAGACAATGTAAACTTTCATGTTTGATTTATAAAACGAAACTTCATTTGCCATGGATTTGAAACAATTGATTCTGTTACAACACTCCCCGACGTTTCCGCCACGTTTTGTATGTTCTACGTGGTCGGGGTGTGACACTAATTACGACAGTTATGTATTCGTAATTCATTTTTTATTTTGTGTGCCAGAGTACCGTCATTTATATAAAAATCATGAAAGCAAAGCAGTCTATACCTTAAATGTCGGCAAGAGTGATGGTGTTTGGAGACGCAGTTGCTTGAATGTAGGTTTACCTGAACTTTTCTTGACTGATGATCCAAAGTCCTAAATAACAAAACAAAAACCGTGGCTTCTTAATAGATTGATAATGACAACAGATCAACCGCCCAATTGAACGGTTCAAATGCTGCTACCAAAGCTATAAAACCCTAAATCCAAGCAACAATAAGAAACATACAATCGATTACTTGAATCAACGTTACCTACAACGGAGAATATATGACACGGATAGGCACCGTAGAATGTGGTCCGTGTGAACCCAACCTGACCATATCAGAAAACCACATATTTTGACCCAAACCCATCACCTAACCAGCCCAACTGATCAGGTTGGGTGAGAATATGTATTCAGATGGATCAAGCATTCACCACATCTAGATAAAAGTTGTAATTCTGATGTGAAACAAGATTTTTTTCCAACTTCAAAACTCAAACCTTTATTTAAAATGGACCAAAGAAGAGAAGGTGAACGAACCTGAGACCAGTATGAGATCCAAATACTTTCAAATGGCGAGTTTCTTGCTGAAGAACCAAGCCTCTTCAAATCAGCCCTGGAATTCTATGGTTTCATCGAGTATCCTCATGCATCAGAAGACCGATTGGGGAATTTGGATACAAATTCGGATTTATTCAGGATATGGGGTCACTTAGATTAGAACATGAAATTGGAAAATTAGGGTTTTGGAAAACTAACCAGCAACGTAACTTTGATCAAGAGAACAGCCGCCACACCGGTGACCCCATCAAGCAAGCAATGACGCATTCAACAAACAACCCCACCATCCGGCGCTAATCGAAACCTTAAGAAGTATATTGTTGAAACATGATAAACCTAATTTTCATTTGGGTTAGCAGAGATGTTAAAAAAAATAGAATCCTATGGTGAAGGAGATGGCCATCCGAATTCTCCATTTATGAGGGAGGTTACCCGATATGCAAATTTTGTACTTGAACAGAACATGCCAGGCAAATCGATTTCATGGTAAAATTCCTGTATAGCCCTTTTAGCGTCTTAAATTATTGACTTATTTCATGTTATACCCCTCTCAAATGGCTTGCATTTCCTTGTACATATTGCTTCAAGTGCGTGATAAAATTACATTTGTATCCATCACATTTGTTTTATATAGTTATATAGATTATATTAAAGAATAAATTTAATAAAATTAAAGAAAAGTACTCAAACGCTGCAAATATATTGTATACATAAAGGCTTCCATTATTTCCACACTCGAAAATCTTATTTTCACATCGTTTTACACTATATATATATATATATATATATATATATATATATATATATATATATATATGTATGTATAGGAAAAGATAGAGGATAGAGGTGTATGAATATTAACTCGCAGGGTCGGCTCTTGGGTCGGCCAACCCGTGCCGTCACTCGAGCCCCAAATTTTCAAAGGACCCAAAAGATTTTTATAAGCTTTTATATATATAGTAAATGATATTTTTAATATATGCATTCATTTATTATATTATTATAGATAAAAGTCTTGGTGGTGGAGTGGAAAAAACCATCTCAAGATAATAATTTGATCTCAAGTTCAAGGTTTGGCTCCACCATCAATGTCTTGTTTTTTAATTCATTTCCTCTTACTATAATTTTGGGCCTAATTTTTTATTTCGCACGAAGCCTAAATTATTTTGAGAGTTGTCGGCTCTGTTAACTCGCATACATAAATCTTATAACATAGATTTTGATGAAAATATACAAACTTCATCTCAAAATGACAAAAAATAATACACATGTATATATGTGAATCTACGGTTGAACCATGTAACACGTGTATATTTTTGCGATGTACATGTTTATGATAGATTTTGATGAAAATATACAAATTTCATCTCTAAATGACAAAACATAACACACATGTATATATGTGAATCTACGGTTGAACCATGTAACACGTGTATATTTTTGCGATGTACATGTTTATGATAATTATTATATGTTTCCTATTCCTATTCTTAAAGTTGATCTACCTTCCTTCCCAACTCCTACCTTTGAAATCATGAATCTAAATTTTATGTCGGTAAGATCATTCTTTTTAAATATGCTCACATAAAGTTGAAAAAGGAACACAATTCAAGAATGATCTTCTTATTTTCTCGTTATATTATATATATATATGTAATATATTTATATCAAAGGAAACATGAATAGCACTCTATTTATTGGTTTACGTAGTTCATTCTATTGGTCTACTTTTTTAAATAAGGGTTGTTTCTGCGTTTTGGTGTAAAACTCACGAACGTAAATTGACATTTACTCTTTTTATAATAATATGACAAACCCACACACTCATATGGTGTAAACCCCACATGTCAGGTGCAAATATTCTTGGAAGTTTCATATGTGCTTCCAATCGCGTCTCCCTATAAAAAAGAGATATTCGTCAGTTTATAGTTACATTGCTTTGATTCCTAATTTAGTTGTTATTGATTGGTATTTGATGGGACCAAAACGATTGTATGGTAATGATGATCATGATGAGGATGAGAAAATGGATGGCTCTGGACCTTCTAATCAAGAACGAGAGGAAAATGGATCTTCAAAGTGAGTGATTCGGATTTTGTACAACTGCCAGTAACTTTATGAGTTCTGTGAATGTTTTTAATGTGTGTGTTCTTTCCTTTTCAGCGATATTAGAAATGTGAGGCTACGGTTTTCACCTCAAGAGTTAACAAAAGTGTTGGAACCGTTAATTCGCGGACTGGTACTATCATGTCCTCCTTGCTTTTATATCGGTAACACTGTTATATATATTTTCGTTCGTTTAGCTTTTGGTTGAAAGATCATCTTATGTTAAAATTTGTTAAAGTGTGCCTGCTGTCACCTTTTGATTTCTTTAACGATATGTTTGCTTACATTTTTATCTGTTAGTTGCGAGAGGAGGTGCAGCGCGTATTGGAAACGTTCTATGGCAAATTACCAAGGTTGTATCTCGGTCTCTCCATCTCATTTCACATGGCATAAACTTTGTTATCTCCGTTTATTTATGTGTATCCCTTTTCATAGATCTCCTTCTGACGCACTGGAATCACGTGGCACAACGCGTTTGCAGCTTCGTTTTCAGAACAAGCTGCTTCCCACATGCTTCACTAACACTACGATACAATCTGTGGACAATACCGCCATTACACTAGTGTTATTTGATGCTAGTTATAATACCATTGTGTCATATGGGCCTTTATCTTCGACTAAGATAGTAATTGTTCCTCTTGATGATGATTTTTCTGCTGATGATCATGAAAATTGGTCTGAGAGTGATTTTGATTCGAAAGTTGTATATGCAAGAGATGGCAAAAGGCCGTTGCTGACGGGGGATCTGATACTGAATTTGAAAGAAGGTGTTGCGGAGTTAAATGATGTTGTTTTTACTGACAACTCGAGCTGGAGAAGGAGTAGGAAGTTTAGGTTAGGGGCGAAAGCCCAAAATGTAACGGCTGGAGTGAGAATTAGAGAAGCGAGAAGCGAAGGGTTTGTGGTAAAAGATCAAAGAGGAGAGTGTAAGTTCCCCTTTCTTTGTTTTCAACATATCTTCTACTTAGGGCTGCAAACGAACCGAACGAACATGAAAAAGGTCTTGTTCGTATTCGTTTATTAAGGAAATACATGTGTTCATGAACACTTACCGAATGAGATTTTATGTTTGTGTTCGTTCATAAAGGAAATGAACTTGTTCATGTTCGTTTGTGTCCGTTCGTAAATTTTAGGTACCGAACGCAAACGAACATTCATGAACGCACACGAACACAAGCGAGCATTCATGAACACAAGCGAACACAAACAAGCGTTCATGAACAGACACGAACATTCACGAACACAAACAAACGTTGATGGACATAAACGAATATATATTAAATTTCGAATAAATCCAACATCAGAGACATTAAATGGATCCACCCACAAACGGACATATATAACTAAAAATAAAAAACCCCACACACAAACGAATACAAAAGATCTCCCCTCCGAACAGTTCATGAACTGTTCGCTGAAAGTTCAGTTCATTTACGGCCCTACTTCTACTGTCTTTATGTTGTATGCAATTATGTGATACTAAATAGGTTAAATCGGATAATGGCTTGTAGGAGATTATGTTTGGCCTAATTCTACTAGATATTTTACTCTGATTATTTTTTATTTAGCATACAAGAAGCATTATCCTCCATCCTTAGGTGACGAGGTATGGCGCTTGGAAAAGATAGCAAAAGTTGGCGTTTTGCACATGCGATTAAAATCACACAAAATATACACCTTGAATGATTTTCTACAAGTCTATACGACTAATGAGTCCTGGCTATGCACGGTAAAAGATTCATCTTTTTATATGTTTTGAATTTTATGAACTTGTCATGGATGAATTACTATAGTTTTAATGTGGATAATAATCATAATATAGCTACTTGGCGGGCCCAGTAACGTATGGAAGACAATTGTGAAGCACGCCAAAACTTGTATCTTAGATGACAAGGTATACTTGTACAGATGTGTTGCAGATGGGACCGGTATCTTGTTCAATTCGATATTTGAAGTTGTGGGTGCAACCTTTAATGGTTTAAGTCATCTCTCCATGAATGAACTCGATGAATTTCAGAAGGTTTGTTTTTCATACCGCAAGTCTTTGTTTGGTTTTTTAATTCTTTGCCTTTTAGCAAACTATTAATTTTTTTATTATGGTTTTTAGTCTATGGTGGAAGCATTAAAGCAGCAAGTTTATAAAGATTTGGATGGGATGATACCAACTGATCTATCGTCTGTTGCAACCCCCGTGCTAGCAGCGAACCTTGATAGTGACTGTCTTAGAACTGCTAGTTTAGGTATGCAGGATGCTAATATCCCATTTCCGCACCAAGGTACGTAAACCTTTCGTGGTATCATATGCAAGTATTTCATGTACAAGTTAGTTAACAATATAATTTTATATTCCCATATGTTGCATAAATTGTTTTTTCTCCTTCTCGGCTCCTTATAGTTAAGTGAACTTCCAAGATGTCACCAACAAGTAACATACATTATACTCTTTAACAGTGGTGGTAAATGGGCAGGTTGGTTAATGGGTCAAAACAAACTTTTGGTATGGCCGGATTACTTCCTGTCCAAATTTTTTTTTTTTTTTTTTTTTTTTTTTTATAAATAACTAGTTTGTCAAATGCGAAATACAAAATTTGTACTAAGTTAGTAATAGCTTAACTTGTTGAATAAAATGATTAAGGAGGTTCCATGCATTTGATCCTTTTCCTTCTAGGGAGTTTTGTTTTGATATTACTCGCTTGACACAAGTCAACACATTCATAAGTAGACGGATCAAAGTTACCACATTTACTTTTTTATGATAGCGATCCAATTGGGAATTGCTGTGCCTTATGATCTTCATGATGAGACGTCATCATGGCAAGCAAACGGACCAAACAATCAAACTACGGATTTTGACATACAAGGAGTGGATCTCCCATGGGAAGGTGGTGCAAGATTCGGGCTTCCATGATGTGGGTTCCAGTGTGGAGAGATGTAGCTTCCAAAAGAATGGCAGAATTCGATCCGTTTTATAATCACCCAGCTTAAAGCTGTTGGTATATACGCTTTCTTTCTTTTAAGCACTTGTGTAATTATTTAATATGTATTATGTTGAATATAAACTTCACTAATGTTTATAGATAAGTTTCTCCAATGTGTTATAGTTTGTGGCTGGCCATATCTTCTTTGTTGCCCTGTGTCTAATTACGATGTTTAAAGTGTATCATATAATTTAATTTTGGTTCCTTTGTGTGAATTCTCATAGCGGTGCAATAGTAGTCGCCTAGTCGGCGTGTGCTCACAAAAATCCAACATTTAATAATTAAAATGTTAATGAGAGAAGTTTAACATCAGCAAGAGTTTAATGATAGAAAGGCAAAAAGCTTGTGCTTATTTTGTTATGAATGTGGGCCTCAAAATGGATCTTTGATATCTAGACAATCGAATAACTTGAATATATAAAATGAGAGTTTGAATACAATAGAATACAATTGATGAGATTGATTTACAAATGAGAAATCTATCCCTATTTATAGTTTCTAAAGGGTGCGATCCAATAGACGCGTCCTTTTACGAGCGGTTGCGTCTCTAGAACATGTGGATGTAATTAAACATGAAGGGGTGTGTCCTTTGATTGAAAAGTCATGTCCCTTGAATCCTTGTGTGGCTGCGAAAATCTGCAGGTGTGTCTCCAAGGGATTTCGCCACCCTTGGGGTAGTAGTTACCAAGTTCTGATTTGTCACAAATAGTCCCTCAACTTTGTAACCGCCATTCTTTTCTTTAATTACCATAAAACCCTTGTAGTTTAGGATGTGTAGGGATTATAACTTTCATTCACCCTCTAATCACGAACATCCTTGAGTTGTAGATCTTTGATCAATTCCATCTTCTTGAAACTCCTCGGTATCCAGCGTTTCACACGGATCTTCTTATTCACCAACCTTGCTCCTCACGAACCTTGTTTCCCTTGAACTCGCTTCACACGAACTTGCTTCACACTTGTCTTGACCGTACTTGATTTGTATCACATGAACCTTTTCTTATGTAGTTGTCTCAACACGAACTCCACCGGTCTTGATTAACTTGCCTACCATCATATCACATGATCAGAATCCATCTCGCATAGATTTTGATAAACTGACTCACTCAGATCTCTCTTGCGGTTGTATCACACAACAATTTTTTTCTGACCCAGTCACAGGATACGCATGTCTTCTCCTTGGTCTATCACATACTTAATCTCGTCATCACGTTTGTTTCTCACAACGGGTTCTTCATCATTTATTGCTTCCCTCACGGATTCTCCACTTTTACCGGATCTAGTCACTGAACTGTTTTATTGTACCTTTCACAGGTTATCTCCGCATCACACGATTCTTCTTTCCTTCGACTCCTCACAAATCGACTACACTTTTCCACACAGTTTCGGATCACACAAACCTTTTTGATGTCTCACCAATAGTATTCATTGTTTCAATAACTTCAACCTTTTCTGCATTCACTACACTTTATTTTTTCTACGCTCACTGCAACAATTTTCTCTTCATGTTTCTTACATTCACTGCATCACTTTTCACTATCCTGCATCGGCTGCATCATCGTGTTTCTTTGCATTCACTGCATCTACAATTGTCTATTCCGCATAGCACTTTGTTTCTGATTTGGTAATTCTTTATTCTTCGAACACACTTCGAATCACTCGAATGATTCCGTCTTTACTCGTTTCTTCTTCACGATCGACTCACTCGATTTTCTTTTTCCCAATTGATTCGCTCAGTTTTCTTTTCTATACTATGAATTTGGCCTTCAAACCTTCACCTGCAAATAAAACTGATCGCGAATAACTCTGCGATTCGATGCCTTGCGATTCCCGTGCCTAGAGACTGGCGCTCTGATACCAATTGTTGGCCCCAAAATGGATCTTTGATATCTAGACAATCGAATGACTTGAATATATAAAATGAGAGTTTGAATACAATAGAATACAATTGATGAGATTGATTTACAAATGACAAATCTATCCCTATTTATAGTTTCTAAAGGGTGCGATCCAATAGACGCGTCCTTTCACGAACGGGTGCGTCTCTAGAACATGTGGATGTAATTAAACATGAAGGGGTGTGTCCTTTGATTGAAAAGTCATGTCCCTTGAATCCTTGTGTGGCTGCGAAAATCTGCAGGTGTGTCTCCAAGGGATTTCGCCACCCTTTGGGTGGTAGTTACCAAGTTTTGATTTGTCACAAATAGTCCCTCAACTTTGTAACCGCCATTCTTTTCTTTAATTACCATAAAACCCTTGTAGTTTAGGATGTGTAGGGATATATAACTTTCAATGAAAAGTTCCAACTTGGTCATAAGGGTGTCTAAAAACCGCTAAATGTCCAGTCTATTAGTATAAATAGTTTCCTAGGTTACTGTAATTTCGTATCACCTCTAAAGTAATAAAAGTAAACCCTAGTTGCAGTCATGAACGTAGGTCAATTTAGATTGGACCACATAAAATCCCTCGTGTTCTATTTTCAGTGTTTGTGTGTGCTGCCGATCATTAGCAGCGGCTGTGATTAGAACCACAGCTTATCAGATCAGCTTTTGATTAAATCACCACCGGTCAGACTCGTCGGTTAACTGCTGCTCAACGCCGATCAAACCTAGTCAAATGCAGTCAAACTGCAGTAGCTGCTGTGTTTGAGATCAGTTTTCGGATCTGGTACCCACATTGATACCCTACCATATAATTCAAGAATTGCAGCATGATCCAACTTCTCATCCCCAGTACAAGTGGTCAACAGGTGTTTAGAAAATTATTTGAGGCGCGTGTGCTTTGACAAACTTAAGTATTGGCTTATTGATTACCGTAAGCTGAGTTTTGGTATAATACATCCAATCAAAATGCAGTCCTTCGAAGTCGTATATTGGCAGCCACCACCACTTCATGTGCTATATTTGCCTATGATAGCAAAGTTTTGGTGGTGAATACTATATAGGAGCTTAACGGCTAGAGAAGAGGTGATTGTGCTTTGTAAGAAACTGACTTTACATGTTAACATACACAAACGAGTGTTTAATTTAAAATACTAACCAAATACTAACCAAAGGAGAATACGAGACTAATGGGGTGAAAATCCAATTGGGTATATGAAGAAGTTTATAAACTTACATCTTTCTCATTTCTCTCTAAAGGGTATATAAAGAAGCTTATAAGATTACATCTTTCTCATTTCTAAATATACAATATACACTATATTAGAGAAGAAATCTAACAGATACAACTAAATACCACTTAGGCACTTGCACACTTGCATATCCTATGGGTAGCGGACCCATAGCATACCCACATAGGGGGAAGCTGCCCAGCAAAAAAAATAGTGTTATATACGTATTGTTGAATCTTTAAAAGAACATATGATTGCAAAAGTCAAAATATATTATTTTGATCAAGAATAAAATAAACTAGGATTACCACCCGTCACAATGCGGCGGGTGATTCATTAATTATATATCATATTAGATGAAATGCAAATGTTTTTTACATGACCGCAAGCGTGTGTGTAACAAATCGATCCCTGACCCGTGCGTTGCGACATACCTATCAAAGGAAAAAATATACGCGTTGCGATGGGTCTGTCAAACGGGAGAAGTATATGAAAAAAACGTTAAATCTCACACGCACGTTGCGACGTGTTAACTCGGAAAATTTAGAACGAAATGTTAAACGGAAAATTTGCGAAAGATGTAAAGTACAAGGGATCAAAATTGAAAGTAAAAAGTGTTGGGGTTAAATTGTAAAAGATGAAAAACTTTGGGTTAAAAGAAAAATAATTAAGGGGTTAAATTGCAAAAGGTGAAAACTTTTGAATTAGAAGTGAAAACTCAAATTAATCAAAGGGGTTAAATTACTAAAGATTGAACGTTAGACTTCAATTGTCAAGGATTGAAACTTTAAGGTTAGAAATGAATTTTTTTTTAACTCCCAAAGCCAACAATACAACTAACTTATGCATAAACATGCTGGTTATTTATAGTTTTGTAATTATGAAATTCATATCCTCCCAAGATAGTGAATCTTGAACACTAACAGAAAAACTGTTTGAAGACATAAAAGCTCTCTTGAAGAAGTATAAAATTTGTTTAAGACCAAAGTCCTGTTGAAGCTTAAAGCACTGATGAAGAAGACTAAACATCTTTTGGGGCCTGAACAGATATTTAGAATCAATAAAACGAGGTTTAAAGAACAATTGTTACCAATAGAACATTGTCTATAAATCAGTGTATTTGAGTCTTAGAACAGTTGTTAAGATTCATCAGATGTTTCTAAGGAATCTTTTCTGTTAGGAACATTAGATGTCGCTATCAGGGTGATGTCAGCTCTGATTGCTTACAGATGTTTGTACTTAGTATAAATAGATTTTTCATGTTTAGATCTATTTTATTGTTAGGGATAGATTTTCTAAACCTAAGGATCACGGATCCTCAAATACTGCCAGGATCACGGATCCTCAATTCTGTTTGAATTAAGGATCCTCAGAAGGTGTTGCAGGATTAGGATCCAGGATCCTCATTGTTATCCTTATACTAATAGTTGTTCTCATCATGTTTAAGCTTATTTTGCAGGAGTATTCGCGTTGGACCAAGTCTTGTTGATATTCTTGGGGAATATGCTCTTGTGTTCTGCACGTGTTCAGCTAGAGTAACCGTTATGGAAGTAGTGGGAGGCTGGCACGATTTGCGGAATGTTAGTTAGTTAGATTATTTCTATTTTTAAAGGGGATAACAAAGCTTGAATTAGAACAAGTTAGCAAACACACACACTCTCGCAAGCTCTTTGCAATACATTTGTGATTTCATACACTTTTGCACAATAGTGATCCTTATAACAAGCTTGTTATCATCCCGAGTTGTATCAACCATTTGTTTAATTGTAGTTGGTGATCAGTAGTTTCCATCATCCGAGGTTTTTTATGCTGGAGATCATCTCTTGATCAAGGGCCTTTTCCTTGTACAAATCCTTGTGTCACTTGTTCATTTTATTTGCAAGTTGTTCATACATTTGTTCATTGATTCAAGCATCATTCCTCACAACAGAAGATTTGGTTGTACTATCCTAGCTTGATTTTTGACCAAAACAGTTTGGCGCCCACCATGGGGCAATTGGTGCTTCATTCCTAAGAAATTATTGTCATTGTGTTCATTATCTCCTAGCAGATGGCTTCTTCAGCAAAGAGCACTTCAAGTTCATTGCCGGCAATCACTTCTTCACAAGGCGTTCCACCTTTGCCTCCACAACCTTTTGGATCCCAGAAGAATGCTGAAAATGGTGCGAAGAGACAGAGCCCCATTTTCCCCAAACCACCATCTTCTACTGTTTCTTCTAATCCTACTAACAGTGATCTTTTTACTTTGATTTTGCAGATGAGGGATCACATACAAAAGCAGGATAAAACCAACAAAAGAATCCTCAGGGAGATTGGTGACATCAAGAAACAGAAGAAATCAGTGGAGGATCACTCTCCATTGATGCCTAGATCGCTGAATTTCGACACTCCGGTCATAACTTCCCAGCATTCTACAGCTCCGGATGTCCAATACTAGGGTGGATCAACATGAATGCGTTCTGGATCATCGTCAATGACTTAGGCTCAAGGATCCTACTTTCAACCTTCAGGATCCTCTTTTCAGCTGCAAGGATCCTTCCTCCGGCATCAGGGATCCTTCACCAGTTCAGGAGGGTACATGGGGACGTAGCCAGTTCAAGGATCCTCTTCTCAGGTTCAAGGATCCTCTCAGGTTCAAGGATCCACCTTTCAGCCTCAAGGATCCTCGTCTCAAGTTCAAGGATCCTCTTCTCAGGTTCAAGGAAGTTCAGATGTTCATCTAGGGGACTTCATACCAATGCAGACCATTGCTTCTTCTGGTCCCTCAATCATACCAGAATCCCATCAATATGGATTCACATCCGGAATTCCAAACTTGAATCCTCCGGGAGGTAACACTTTGAATAATTCATATACTACTAACCATGGCTTTATGTAGGATACAGGCATCAACCAGGCTATGGCTAGGGAATTACAGAAACTGAAGGATATGATATCCAGTGTACCAGGAGTGGTTAAACCCATTCCTGAAATCCCAGATGGAAGCCACAAGATATCCCGTTTTGCACCACCTCTCTGATGCGAAATCCCAAAAAGGTTCCAGATACCAACCATGAAGTTATATGATGGTTCAACGGATCCAGAAGAGCATGTGGCTCAATACAGAGAAAGGATGGAGATCAATCCAATTCCTGAGAGGTTAAAAGAAGCATGTCTATGCAAGGGTTTCGGATCTACACTCACAGGATCAGCTCTTAAATGCCTGCTAAGTCTTCCCCTTACTTTATTACTTCATTTGCTAATCTAGTTAACCTGTTTAATAGTCAATTCTCATGTAGTAGAAAGTTTGAACGATTAACTAGTGATCTATATAGGGTAACACAAGATCAAAATGAATCACTTAGATATTATGTCACTAAGTTTAGTAAAGAATCCTTGGATATTCCTAATTTGGATATTGCTACGGCTGTAGAAGCCTTCAAAATGGGTTTACTTAGGGATTCATTGTTCTATGATGATCTTGTCATGACCCCTTGCAGGAATCTTGATGAAGTGAGAACCAGGGCCCTTAGATTCATCCGATTAGAGGATGATAAAAGGATCCAAGAAAGGCTGGTAGGATCCTCGAAGCAGGAAAAGCAAGGATCCTACTTCAGGAACAACAAGTCCAAGTCCTACAACAAGTCTGATAACCAGAATGTGCATGCAGTAGAACAACAAGAGGATGATGAGGATTATCCTCTAATTTCTGAATATTGTTTTTCTGTTGATAACAATAAACTAATCCTTGCTATGTAGAACCTAGGTGAAAAAGCAAGATGGCCCAGAAAAAGCGATAAGCCAGCTGCAACAAAAGATAAATCCAAGTGGTGTGCATACCATGGCCATCTCACTGAAGAATGCATTGCATTGAGAAAGGAGATTGGTTACTTGTTAAGCAAAGGGCACTTGAAGGAGCTGTTGGGAAGAAAAAAGTCAAGGATCCAGGATCCTGAAAAAGTTCCAGAAAGAGCTCCTGCTCCTCCTGCTGATGCACAAATCATTAATTTCATATCTAGAGGATCAGATATATGTGGCACTTCTTTTTCAGCAGCTAAGAGGCATGCAAAAGAGACCAAGATGGATAATGGGGATAGACCCATTCGAACCTCTATAGTTACAGAGGAAAAAGTTATAACTTTTGATGAGGATGATCGAGTTGATGTCCAGGATCCTCATAACGATGGTCTTGTTATTACCCTATTTATATCTAACCATTTTGTTCGCAGGATTTTGATAGATGGTGGAAGCTCTGTAAACATCATTCAGCTCGATATCCTCAAGAAGATGAACATCACTGAATCGGACATTGTGCCAAGATCCTCAGTTCTTGTGGGATTCAGTGGAGAAACCAAGAACACCTTGGGGGACATTAAACTTCCCATCTACATAGAGGGTCTTCATTCTTATCAAAAATTTTGTGTTATAGATTGCTTATCCTGTTGCAATGTTATCCTTGGCAGGCGATGGATACATGACACGAAGGCAGTCCCATCGACCTATTATCAATGCGTAAAGCTTCCTAGTCCATGGGGGGTGGTGAAGATTGAGAGTGATCAACAAGAAGCGAAGAACTGCTACACCTCATCAATGAAGCCTGCATCAAGACCAAGGGAGCAATAGCAATTAAAGCATCCTCCAAGAGATGTCTTGGAGGCAAGGGAACATGATGTGAAAGATATCCTTATGGATCCTCAACAATTTTGAACAGGATCTAATATCCTTCCTAAGGAAAAGAAAGACTACCTTTGCCTGGAAGCATGAAGACATGACAGGTATCTCTAAAGATATAATTACTCATAAACTTGGCATTGACAAATCATTCAAACCAATACATCAAAAAAGGAGGAAGTTTGCACCTGAGAGAAATGCCATTATCCAGGAGGAGGTAGATAAACTACTCAGAGCAGGTATGATAAGAGAGGTTTAAGTATCCAAGGTGGTTAGCCAATGTGGTTGTTGTTCAAAAGAAAAATCGAAATTGGAGGGTATGTGTCGATTTTACTGATTTAAACAAGGCATGTCCCAAGGATCCTTTCCCATTACCCCACATTGACTCCATGGTGGATGCTACCACGGGTCATGAGTTGTTGACTTTTATGGATGCTTCATCTGGATTTCAACAAATTCAGATGGAACCATCTGATCAAGAGGATACAGCCTTTATGACTCCAACTGGTATATATTGTTATATTTCTATGCCATTTGGACTAAGAAATGCAGGTGCTACTTATCAAAGGCTAGTCAATATGATGTTTACGGAACAAATTGGACACACTATGGAGGTCTATATAGATGACATGGTGGTTAAGTCCAAGAAAGCTGAGGATCACCTTAGAGACTTGGAGGAAGCATTTGATATCCTTGATAAATTTAATATGAAACTAAATCCTTCCAAGTGTCACTTTGGTGTTATAGCAGGTAAATTCTTAGGTTGTATGGTAACAAAAAGAGGCATTGAGGCAAGTCCAGAGCAAATCAAGGCAATTGTGAACATAAAATCTCCTGCTAATGCAAAGGATGTGCAAAGATTGACAGGGAGGATCGCAGCCTTGAACAGGTTCATATCTAAGTCATCAAAAAAGTGCAAGGAATTCTATGACATTTTGAGAAAGAACAAGAAATTCGAGTGGACTGAAAAGCATGAAAATGCTCTCAAAGCCCTTAAGGATTACCTATCCTCAGCCCCTGCCTTGATGAAACCAGAAAAAGGGGATGTATTATCCTTATACCTAGCGGTATCCTCTAAAGCAGTAAGTGCAGTCCTTGTTAAGGATCACGAAGGTACACAACATCCTGTCTATTATGTAAGTAAGAGTTTGCTTGATGCTGAATCCAAGTATTCACATTTAGAAAAACTTAGCCTTGCTTTGATTATGGCATCTACTAAATTAAGACATTATTTTGAAACTCATGCCATTATTGTTAAGACTAATTTTCCAATTAAGAATGTTCTCAGGAAACCTGAAATGTAAGGAAGGATGGTGATGTGTATAAAATGCAACATATAAATTACATCAAGTGAGGCATAAAACTAACCCTTTTTAGTACTAATGTTGGAAAAAGTGTGTTTTTGTCTTCCTTTTGTATTTTCAGGATTAAATGAGCTCAAATTAACAAAAGAAGCAAAAAGGCAGCTAAATCTAACATAAATACAAGAAAAGGAACAAAAGTGGATTGCCCGACCCCTCGACAGCATCCTCCCAAGCAAAACAAAGAAGGCAGAAGACTGAACACGCCCCGTGCTCAGCGAGCACGGGGCCCTGCCCAAGAAGCAGCAGAAAAGACAAACCTGTAGAAGCTTCTAATGCTCACCACGGGGCCGTGTCCAGTGAACATGGGAGCGTGCCCAAAGTACTGCAGGCGCATTAATTGTAATTGCGAATTACAATTAATGAGGAGAGATAGTGTCAGACGGGCACGGGGCCGTGCCCAGCGGGCACGGGGTCATGCCCAGCCCTCTGTTCAGCCTATAAATAGGAGTGCTTTGGCTCATTGCAACTCATCCCTTGGCACCACCTCTCTCACACTTCATCCACCACCCACCACCATCACAACACCATCATCCACCACCATCATCCATTGTCCATCATAGAGTGTGTGAGTCGTCTCGGGATCCAAGATTGATCGTAAGAGTTCTTGATAATCAAGGCCATGTTTGCCTAAGTCTCTTACATCACTTGGTGAAGACAAGTGTTTAGTATAACACTTTTTATTTTTAATCTTTTGCACTTTTTATTTGGTTTTGTATAAATGACTTTAATAACTAGTTGCTTATGTTGAAGGTGACTTTTCCTTATCGTTTGTCTGTGGTGTCTTGGCATTATTTTACTGTCTATATAAAATAAAAGATTTTCACCATTCATATCTCCACGGTCTATATGGAGGTATGTTGGCTACCTGGTCGGGGGTTAAGGGAACGGTTTGGTAAGGGTCTTGCCCTTGTTCAGCGTTTAGAGGTCCTGCAAGGGACCTGGGTCAAATTTAGTAGGATCTCCTTCAATACCCAAAGGTATTGGATGACGGGGGTCCAAACTCTTTAATCCCCTCATAAGTTAACTACTATTAATACTATAACCCGGCTATTTAGGACTGTATCCCTGCTGACTCAGACTACTTAGTCGAGGGTAACGTCACCTCCAAAAGAGGGGCCTACCATAATTTGCATTAATAACCATTATCTTTCAATAATCCGACCCTTTTGGATTGTATCCTTGCTGACTCAAACTACTGGGTTGAGGGTAACGTCGCCTTCAAAAGAGGGGCCTACTACAATAACTAAGATAATCTCTTAAACAAGTGCAAAAGTGCGGAAATAATCAAAGGTTATACTAATACACGAGTCGAATCCAAGTGATTCATCTTGTCTATCTGTTTTTATTTTTATTTTAATTTTCAGCATTTAGTTAGTTTTATTTTCTTAGTTTAAAAATCTTTTTTCTAACATTTTGATTTGATTAGACGTTGAGGATAAACCGGTACTAAAAGCTCTTGTGTCCTTGGACGACCTCGGTATCTTACCAACACTATACTACGTCCACGATGGGTGCACTTGCCCATATGTGTGTTTAGTGTTAGTAAATATCGTGTTTTATAAATTTAAAACTTGGCTAAAAAGTGTAAAAATGGCTTAAAATATATATCTAAAACATATATACACTAACACGCATCAAGTTTTTGGCGCCGCTGCCGGGGACACAAGGATTTTAAGAAAGCTTAAAATCAACGGCCTAATCAGTTTTTCAAAACCTTTTCAAAACGCGCGCACATTTTTCTGCATTTTAGTTTAGTTTGCATTTACAGTAGCCTGAACTCGGGGCCATGCTCACTGAACACGCCCCCATGCTGCATATTTTTAGTTAGATACCCAGATACAGAGTCTGAACACGGGGCCGTGTTCAGTGAACACGCCCCCGTGTCCAACGAGACCAGTAACTTTAATTAAAACGCCCAGATACAGACCCTAAACATGGGGCCGTGTTCACCCGACACGGGGTCGTGTCCATCCTCTGTTTACGTCTTTATTTTTGTTTTCTGGTCCCGAGACTCAGTTGTGGTCTGTTGAGTGATTCTTATGGATCAATACTCAGGAGGTTACAACTACACCTATGAGGAGGATGATTATATGAGAGACTATTGCACTAATTGTGGTAACCCGCACTCGGTACAATATTATAACTTGTTTCAACCATCCGCTTCATACACCCATTATGAGGAGCACAGGTACGAGCCATCGACTTCATACACATCCTATGAAGACCAAAGGTATGAACCTCCTCCCTCATACTCATATTTTGATGAACCAAGGTATGAGCCTTCATACTCATACTTTGAAGAGTCAAGATATGAGCCACCACCTTCGTACGCTTATTATGAGGAACCATGGCGTGAACAACCCACCTCATATGAGTACTATGAAGAACAAAGTTTCGACCCTTATCCATCATATGCTTATCATGAAGAACAATGGTATGAACCATCTTCTTCATATGGGTACTATGAGGAACCAAGGATCGAACAACCGGAATCAAGCCATGAGGATCCTGATCCTTACTCTATCACCGACATAGCCAATAGGATAATAGGAAAACTCAAATTTATCGAAAGATGCATAAAAGAATCTCGCGCAAGGGAAGAGGAGTCCCGCGCAAAAGAAGAATTAAAAAAGGAAGAAACGATAATTGAGGAATTAAAAATGGAAGAACAAATAAGTGAAAAACCGACGCGTGAGCTAAACAACGAGAGTGGTGAGGCCGATAATGTTAAAATTCAAGAAGAGTCTAATTTTGAAGAAACTAATCTCTTGTCACCTTCTTTCGAAAACCATTGTTTAGTAACCACTCATGCTAAGTTTTTAAAAGAGTTAAACACTAACACTAAAATTGAGGAAATGGTAAGTGTGAAGTTAACTAACGATCAAACTTCACTAATAAAAGAAGATCCTTTTGAAATTAACATTACACCGGTTTCATGTTTCTTTCAAAATTCATTTATTAGTAATGTCACCATTGATAAAGATCTTTGTGTTAACTTAATGCCTAACTACATTTTTGAAAAGTTAAGTATTAGTGATTTTTCTCCACTTCAAATACCCATTTTTCTATCTAATCGGAAAGTAATAAAATCAATCGGTGTAGTTGAGGATGTCTTAGTTCAAACAAATCAAATGGTTATTCCAACCGACTTCGTCATCCTCGATGACGCTCCTCTAGTCTTAGGAAAACCTTTTGTAAAAACTCATGAAGCTTTGAAAAACCGGAAATTTAATAATCTACCTCTTCAATTAGGGGCATTCAAAAGGAGCATAGATCTTGAGCGTTCAATGAAATATCCTTTTGGCAATAATGACCCCCTAATTGAAGATGAAGATGAGCCACCCGATACAAGTGAAGAAGTTGACCACTTTGTTGAAGAAGACGTCGCCATAGAACAAACCTTTAAAGTTCTTGACCTAGATGAGCCACAAAATAAGGTGTCTTCTAAAGACCCACCCCTTGAGCTCAAAGAACTCCCGAAAGGTTTGGAATATGCTTTTCTAGACAAAGATGGTAATTTACCTGTAATTATTTCGTCTAAATTAAGTAGCGTAGAAAAAGAAAAATTAGTTAATCTTCTTAAAAAACACAAAAATGCGATCGCTTGGAAGCTTGTAGATATCAAAGGAATAAGTCCTTCCATGTGCACGCACAAAATTTTAATGAATGATGACTACAAAACGGTAATCCAACCACAATGTAGAGTAAATCCCAATGTGCAAGAAGTGGTTAAAAATGAAGTCATCAAACTACTTGACGTCGGACTAATCTATCCTATCTCCGATAGTCCATGGGTAAGTCCCGTCCAAGTAGTCCCAAAGAAAGGAGGTATGACGGTAATAACTAATGAAAAGAATGAATTAATACCAACAAGAAACGTCACAGGATGGAGAGTTTGTATAGACTATAGGCGATTAAATGAAGCAACAAGGAAAGATCACTTTCCTTTGCCCTTCATTGATCAAATGTTAGAACGACTATCCGGTCATAAATTTTACTGTTTCTTGGATGGCTTTTCAGGTTATTTTCAAATTCCAATAGCACCTGAAGACCAAGAAAAGACGACTTTCACATGCCCCTACGGAACTTTTGCTTATCGACGCATGCCGTTCGGTCTATGTAATGCACCTGCAACATTCCAACGTTGTATGGTGGCCATTTTCCATGACATGATAGAAAAGACAATGGAAGTCTTCATGGACGACTTTTCTATCTTTGGAGATTCATATGACCAATGCCTCGATAACCTTGAACGAATGCTATCCCGATGTGAGGAAACTAACCTCGCCCTTAACTGGGAAAAATGCCATTTCATGGTAACAGAGGGAATAGTACTCGGTCACAAAATCTCAAGCGAAGGAATGGAAGTTGATCGAGAAAAAGTAGACACTATTTCTCGATTACCTCCACCCTCCTCCGTTAGAGCGATCAGAAGTTTCGTAGGGCATGCCGGATTTATAGAAGGTTTATCAAGGACTTTTCAAAAATTTCAAGACCTCTAACAAAATTACTTGAAAAAGATGCACCTTTCATCTTTGACAAGAATTGCAATCAAGCATTTCTAACCCTCAAGGAAATGCTAGTCAATGCACCTATCATGATAGCCCCTGATTGGAAATTTCCTTTCGAAATCATGTGTGATGCTAGTGACTTTGCTGTTGGAGCAGTCTTGGGACAAAGAAAAGAAAAGCATTTCCACCCAATACATTATGCTAGTAAAACACTTAACGATGCACAAGAAAATTACATAACTACTGAAAAAGAGTTACTAGCTGTGGTATTTGCTTTTGATAAATTTCGTTCTTACCTTGTTCTTTCTAAAACTATAGTCTATACAGATCATGCAGCTATCCGATACCTTTTCAAGAAACAAGACGCAAAACCACGTTTGATCAGATGGATTCTACTCCTCCAAGAATTTGATATTGAAATCAAAGACAAAAGAGGAGCAGAAAACACTGCTGCAGATCATCTTTCACGCCTAGAAGACCCAGCTTTGGAGGCAACCAGGGACGAACCAATCAACGAAAAATTTCCCACATAATCCTTGTTAATAGTAGAAACCAGACAAGAACCATGGTATGCCGACTACGCTAATTACTTAGCTAGCGGTATAGTCACCAAAGGATGGCCACATCATCAAAGAAAAAAATTCTTTGCCGATGTAAAGCATTACTTTTGGGAAGACCCTTATCTTTTCAAAATGTGTGCTGACCAACTCATCCGAAAGTGTGTCCATGGTGGCGAAGCACGAAGAATTCTCTGCCATTGTTATGAAGGTACATATGGAGGACATCATGGTGCCGCTAGTACCGCACGGAAGGTATTTGATTCAGGATTTTACTGGCCAACCATTTACAAAGATGCGCAAGATCTTGTAAAGACATGTGATGCTTGCCAAAGATCAGGTAATATTTCTTCCAAAAACGAAAATGCCTCAAAATGGCATTCTCGTTTGTGAAATTTTTGATGTGTGGGGACTCGATTTCATGGGACCATTCCCACCATCAAAAGGAAACAAATATATACTTGTGGCGGTTGATTACTTGTCTAAATGGGCCGAGGCCGAAGCTCTTCCAACAAACGATGGAAGAGTAGTGGTAAAATTTCTGAAGAAATTATTCTCTCGTTTTGGAACACCAAAAGCTTTGATAAGTGATAGGGGTACCCATTTTTGCAATCATCAACTCGAAAAAATCTTAACAAGATATGGGGTCTATCACCGGGTCTCTACAGCATATCACCCTCAAACAAATGGACAAGCCGAAGTGACTAACAGAGGTTTAAAACAATTACTTGAAAAAACCGTAGGTTTAAATAAAAAGGAATGGGCTGACAAATTAGATGATGCTTTATGGGCTTTTCGAACTGCTTATAAAACCACTATAGGCACAACCCCATATAAGCTCGTCTATGGAAAAAGTTGTCATTTGCCAGTAGAAATAGCTTAGAGAGCCTACTGGGCAATAAAAAATGTAACCTAGACTTAGAAACTGCAGGTAAAAATCGATTTTGTCAAATAAATGAATTAGACGAACTAAGGAATTTTGCATACTCTAACTCTAAAATTTATAAGGAAAGAATGAAACATTTACACGACAAATATATTAAACCAAATGAATTTCAAGTGGGAGACTAAGTTCTATTGTTTAATTCTAGGCTTCGATTATTTCCGGGTAAACTAAAATCTAGGTGGTCAGGACCTTTTTCCATCACCCATATTTTTCCTCACGGTGCAGTAGAGATTAAAGCTCGGAATGGGATTCCATTCAAAGTCAATGGCCAACGGCTAAAGCTCTATCGAGGATCCATTGAGGATGAGGAGGAAGAGATCTTGCTTCAAACGGTCAACGAATAAAAAGCATCCATGTCACACCCCGACCACGTAGGACAACAAACCGTGGCGGAAACGTCGGGGAGTGTTGTAACAGAAGCTATCGTTTCACAACCATGGATGCAAAAAGTGTTTCGTTTTATTGATAATATTAAACATTGCATTGTCTTAACATAGAATAAACAAGTTTTACATCGTCTATCACTATTATTATGTCACTAAGGCCTCGTCCAGATCCTATGTGACGCATGCATCCTAGAAATCGATCAAGCATCAACACCTGAAACATATGTAAAAACTTAGTCAGCAAAGAAATGCTGGCGAGTACATAGGTTTTATAAGAGTATCGGAATTATGGCTCGTTTATATGTAGCAGTACTTTATTAGACTACAAGAGTCAAAATACAAACCTTGTTTTGAAAAGTGTATTGCAACATAATTAACCAACTCAAATCAAGTGGGTTATAGTTTATAAAATCGCGTAGCCATGATTCTTAACCCCAAAAACATTTGTTTTAGAAAACCAACATGTAAAATATCATGTAAAAACTCATTAAAAACTTGTATAGTTTATATCTCTTAGAAAAACATCTTTGTGTGACATCGTTTCAAAATCGTTTACCCAAGTGAACTAAATAACGCCACGATATGTAATATGATGAAAACACTTATATATAAGAAGTACCAGCGGCGTATCTACCATGTTTTCATCATATTACCTCCGTCTCGTTATCTATACACTTAACCAAAAACCAATCGTTATCGAAATCATTTAACATCGTTTCCAAATCGTTCCCAATTCGTTCCCAAATCGTTCCCATATCGTTCCCAAATCGTTTACTCGTTCCCAAATCGTTTCCATATCGTTCCCAAATCGTTTACTCGTTCCCAAATCGTTTCCATATCGTTCTCGTTTTAATTGTGAAAAACTTATATATGGTCGTCTCGTTAATAACATTCAAACCTTTGTGACTTGTCCATCGTTCAACTCGTTCTCGTATTAACAAACCACCAAAGGGTAAGTTAACAAACATCAAATTCAGTCGCTACCCACAACCCTCACACATAACCATGGGTGTAGTAAAGTAACGGGATTTGTCAGATCCTATGGTACCATAACCTAATACTGGTCGGCTTGATCAATGCTAATGAATGTCATTCGTTATGTAACTACAACCAACAAGTTCGTTCACTTTATTGAAATCGTTATTAGTTTTGTAAAAATCGTTTTAATCATTTTTGAAACCATCGTTTAAACCTTGAAAACATTTTGTACATATGAATCACCTCAAAACAATTGAAAACAGTAAAATAGGGGAACTATGTACTCACATGAAGTGCAAAGTATCCTCAATCAATAGAACTTCAAACAACCTCAAGCAAACCAAAGGAATCAAGTAGCACCTAGTAATCGAACCACTAGTCAAACCATATACGCCTAAATCGGAAGATCGGACAGAATGAGGTCTTGTAAACCAAATGAGTGTTGGAACTCATGTGATATGGTTTAACAAAGCCTACATTCTAAAACGGAACTTAACCTAAGTGCTTTCGACCCATCGAGACTCATTAAGGTAGCTTACACTACTTTAAAGTGTTGTGCACGCAAAAGCGCGTTCGAGACGTCTAACTAGTCCTATGACAAGTATTATATGCCTATACATGTTTAATTATGTTACATAATCAGTTATGTGTCAAAAGTTTAGGTTACATATGCTTAATTACCAATTATGTATGAAAAGGGTATTTTGGTAATTTACTAAAGGCATATAACTACCTATCATGCGACTAATTAAACCTAAGTGACCATAAGGTATAACCTCGGAAGGTTATTCCCTACTCTATTATGGTCACAAACATGTTTGGTCGGATCCTAATGATCGACCAAACGGGTCGTGTTCGAAAGTCTAAGCAGGTGTTTAGTCCGCTTGACTTACGACTCTACATAAGCACTAAACTAAAAAGCGACGAGCTAAACATGCCAAAGCATGTTTAGTTAAGCTAGAAAACAGGTTTTGATATCAAAACAAACGGTTTTGACATCCTAGAGTAGTTTGGTTACAAAATACGCGAGAAAACGCATTTTGGCCGAAACTAGGACTCGTCACTGAGCCTAGATAACGTGGTAATCAGTAGGTATAGTCACTAGGGACTATAACCATCGTGATTACGCTCACGTTATGAAGTTCAAACGAACTTCGCGTTGACCATAAACTGGTCAAAGCAGAAAGTCAAACACAGTTTGACTTTAACGATAGAAACGAATGAAAAACGCGAAAGAATACTTACAGAAGGTCCCCGCAAGATTCGAACCCGATTCACTCTCAGGTAGGAAGCACAAACTTCCACTTAGAGAGTGTAGAATCAGATTCAAATGTGAGGGAAATGAGTGAAGGGTGGGGGGTATTTATAGGATTTTCACAACCGTTAGGATCATTTCTTGGAGAGGAAGGAATGATCTAGACCATACATCTCGTACCCACTGATTTGAATACCATGGGAGCCTTCAAACCAGCCCATAGATTTCCCAAAACCATGTGCAAAACAATGGGGAACAGCTGGGTTTTTAAAAATGTAGTCTGCTATGCTGGAGAGGGCTTACGGACCGTAAGCACCTCCATACGGTCCGTAAGGACCTTGTGTGCTGGCAGCAAGTTTCAGCAATTGGCAGAACAGGCCCCTGAAGCCCCAAACTTAACTTTTAAGCATTTTTGGCACGTTTAAACCCTGTTAACCCCATTTTAAGGCTCTAAAATGAAGTTAAAGTATAGGGAACTTAAAATGTGCTCAAAAATATCTCGGATGTCGGCTCGTTTGGTCGTACGATTGCGTTGTTCGGTTAATTACGACGGGAGTCGTAACGAACGCAAAAACGATCCAAATTGTGCGACGAATGGATTTGTATTATGCCAAACACTAAAACATAATATTTTAATGCCTACATAAATTTTTGGATGTCCGGATATATATTCAGAACGTAAGATATGCGTGAAAATGCAAACTTGTGCACTTTTTTACGCTTTTAGTCTCTATAGATCAATAAAGTTTATTTTAGCATACCGAACCCTTCAAAGCCTATTTCTAAGCTATGTAAAGGTTATTTAGGGTATGTTTAACTTATGATCAAGTTTCGGAGTGTTCGTTACTTTACAAATCGGTATAGCTTCGCAGTTTGACATAAATAGTCCCTGCGATCGAACAAGGTTGATTTTAACACACCGAACCATCCAAAACTTATTTCTAAGTTATTTGGAGGTTATTTGAGGTATGTTAAGCCTATTTCACTATTCCAGAGTGTTTGTTGCATTAAACTGGTTATATTTACGCATTAGTGCGCGTATAACCTTCCAGAAATCGATTTAGAGCTTGAAATTGGAATCGAATCGAATTGTAAAATCACCAAACACAAATACACACAAAATAACACCAAAGCACATATAATAACACCAAAGCACATTGTTTTATTAATAATCAACATTGTTTTATATCTTACATCGATTACAGAGCACAGTTGTCACAGTCTCCCCTACTTCAGGAAATTTCGTCCCGAAATTTGAACTAGAGGAAGCTTGTGAAAACAAATGTGGATATTTGGTCATCATCTGGTCCTTACGTTCCCAAGTAAGTTCTGGGCCACGTTTGGACTCCCAACGAACTTTAACCAAATGAATCCGTTTGTCCTTCAACTGCTTGAATGTACGGTCCACTATCTCCACGGGTTTCTCGACAAAGTGCATCGTATCATCGATTCGGATCTCGTCGAGAGGAATGTGTAGATCAGCGTCAGCTAAACACTTTCGCAGATTGGACACGTGAAAAGTCGGATGAATATTTCCAAGCTCTGGAGGCAGCTCTAGTCGATAGGCAACCTTCCCAATTCTTTCCACGATCTTGAATGGTCCCACATATCGAGGTGCAAGTTTTCCTTTCTTTCCAAATCTCATGACTCCTTTCCAAGGTGAAACCTTGAGCAGGACACGGTCTCCGACTTGAAATTCTAAGGGCTTGCGTCGCATATCCGCATAACTCTTTTGACGGCTTCGAGCTGTCACAAGATTATCGCGAATTTTCTTGATTTTATCTGTTGTTTCTAGAACGAGCTCAGGTCCAGTAAGCTGAGCTTCACCAGTCTCGTTCCAACAGACAGGTGAACGACAATTTCGACCATAGAGAGCTTCGAATGGTGCCATATTGATGCTAGCATGATAACTATTGTTGTAAGAGAACTCGATCATTGGCAGATGAGAATCCCAATTACCACCAAAGTCTATCACGCATGCTCTAAGCATATCCTCCAAAGTTTGAATCGTCCTCTCGGATTGTCCATCTGTTTGGGGATGATAAGCAGTGCTTAGATTTAGTTGGGTTCCCATAGCAGATTGCATGGTCTTCCAAAAATGAGATGAAAATCGAGCATCACGATCAGAAATGATATCCAACGGAACACCATGTCGAGATACAATCTCATCAACATAAATCTTTGCAAGTTTATCAGCAGATAGATCCTCGCGAATCGGAAGAAAATGAGCTGACTTCGTTAATCGATCGATAACAACCCAAATAGCATCATGACCTTTAGACGTACGCGGTAATTTAGTGATGAGATCCATCGCAAGGCTCTCCCACTTCCAAACTGGTATCTCTGGTTGTACAAGCAAACCAAAAGGTCGTTGATGTTCAGCCTTGACTTTGAGACAAGTTAGGTATTTTGATACATACAAGGCAACATCTTTCTTCATACCAGGCCACCAGAACTTAGTACGAAGATCCTTGTACATTTTATCAGCACCTGGATGGATAGAATATCGAGACTTGTGAGATTCATCCATCACTAGGGCGCGAAGATCGTCTTGTTTCGGGAACCACAAACGATCCTTGAAATAAAGCAAACCATCGCCTTTCCTTTCGAGCTTAATCTCAAGTTGAAGCGGTAGCTCATCTTTCAATAAACCCTTGATCACACAAGATCGTTGAGCTTGAAGGACACGAGATTGGATATCGGATAGAACTTGGACAGAGTGAAGCTTGACTCGCTCTTTTCGACTAAGCGCATCGGCTACGACATTCGCCTTACCAGGATGGTAGCGAATCTCGCAATCGTAATCACTTAAGAGCTCGACCCAACGTCGTTGCCTCATGTTCAGCTCTTTCTGATTAAGAATATGCTGGAGACTCTTGTGGTCTGTGAAAACCACACACTTCGTTCCATAGAGGTAGTGTCTCCAGATTTTAAGCGCGACACCACAGCTCCTAGCTCAAGATCATGAGTCGTATAGTTCTTCTCGTGGATTTTCAACTGTCTAGATGCATATGCTATAACCTTACCTCGTTGCATGAGGACGCAACCAAGGCCTAAGTTGGACGCATCGCAATAAACAACGAAATCTTCGCTTCCCTCGGGCAGAGATAGAACAGGAGCATTACATAACTTTTGCTTTAGCGTTTGGAACGCTTCTTCTTGTTTGGGTCCCCACTCAAAAGGCTTATTCTTCTGAGTTAAAGCAGTGAGTGGAATCGTAATTTTCGAGAAATTGGAAATGAATCGACGATAATAACCAGCAAGACCAAGAAAAGATCGAATCTCTGTAGGCGTCGTTGGCGTACTCCAATCCTTAATAGCAACAATTTTGGAAGGATCCACATGAATACCCTGCTTGTTGACTACATGACCCAGAAACTGAACTTCTTTAAGCCAGAATTCACACTTGGAGAATTTAGCGAAAAGTTGTTCCTTCTTAAGGAGTTCCAATGTTAAGCGAAGGTGTTGCTCGTGATCGGCTCGAGTCTTTGAATAAATGAGAATATCGTCGATGAACACAATAATGAACTTGTCTAAATAAGGTTTACACACCCTATTCATTAAGTCCATAAAGATAGCTGGAGCATTTGTCAAGCCAAAAGGCATGACTGTGAACTCGTAATGCCCATATCTCGTGCGGAAAGCAGTTTTGGGAATATCTTCTTCGAAAACACGAAGTTGATGATACCCAGAACGCAGATCGATCTTAGAGAAACATGAAGCACCTTGCAGTTGGTCAAAGAGATCATCAATTCGAGGTAGGGGATATCGATTCTTGATGGTAAGCTTATTAAGCTCACGATAATCGATACACACTCGGAAAGACCCATCTTTGTTTTTCACGAAGAGAACTGGAGCTCCCCAAGGTGAAAAGCTCGGACGAATAAATCCTTTATCAGATAACTCTTGAAGCTGTTTCGATAACTCTTGCATCTCTGAAGGTGCAAGACGATATGGTGCTTTCGCAATCGGGTTGGCATTGGGTACAAGGTCGATATGAAACTCAACTTGACGAACTGGAGGCAAACCAGGCAGTTCAGTAGGAAACACCTCTGGATAATCCCGAACAATCGGAATATCCTGAATACTCTTACTCTTGTCTTTCTCCTCGGTGACATGTGCTAGAAATGCAACATATCCTTTTCGCAAATACCTTTGGGCTTCCATACATGACATAAGCTTTAATCCACCTGAAGGTTTCTCGCCACGAATCTCCATAACATCGCTAGACAGAAGAGGAATATGAACAATCTTATCAAAACAAACCACCTCAGCGTGGTGTTTGGTTAACCAATCCATCCCCTCCCAAGTTGCATTGGCGTGAGGTCAATAGGAAAAAGATGGTTATCAAGGTTCAACTGACAATCACGAATAACAGAATCAAGAACAAGAGGTTTACCAGTAGCAACTTCGACAGATAAAGGTTTCCTCAATTTAGTTCTAGGTATCGCAAGCAAAGGTTCAAAAGATAACGAAACAAAACTTCGGTCGGCACCAGAATAAAAAAGGATAGATGCGGGTCGATTGTTAACAAGAAACGTACCATTGACAACCTCGTTGTCAGCCCTCGCTTCGTTTGCATTCAAATTGTATGCTCGCCCTCGAGCAGGATTCACGTTGGCGTTGATGTTCACATTCGGATTCGCATTAGCATTTGCCAGCCTCGGACAGCTGTTGCGGAAGTGACCAAACTCTCCACAATTGAAACAGGAACCCGGTGGGAATCTTACAGCATTCCCCCGAACTGGAGCTTGAACCTGAGCAACCTGATTTTGTCCTGAACGACAAACATTGGCAAAATGCCCAAGTGTCACACCCCGACCACGTAGGACAACAAACCGTGGCGGAAACGTCGGGGATTGTTGTAACAGAAGCTATTGTTTCACAACCATGGATACAAAAAGCGTTTCGTTTTATTGATAAAATTAAACATTACATTGTCTTAACATAGAATAAACAAGTTTTACATCGTCTATCACTATTATTATGTCACTAAGGCCTCGTCCAGATCCAATGTGACGCATGCATCCTAGTAGTCATTCAAGCATCAACACCTGAAACATATATAAAAACTTAGTCAGCAAAGAAATGCTGGCGAGTACATAGGTTTTATAAGAGTATCAGAATTCATGGCTAGTTTAAGTGTTGCAATACTTTATTAAAAACTTTGTTTTGAAAAGAGTATAATATTGCAACTTAATTAACCAACTCAAATCAAGTGGGTTATAGTTTATAAAACCTCGTAGCCATGATTCTTAACCCGAAAACATTTGCTTTAGAAAAACCAACTTGTAAAACATCTTGTAAAAACTCGTTAAAAACTCGTACAGTTTATATCTCATAGAAAAATATCGTTGTGTGACATCATTTCAAAATCGTTTACCCAAGTGAACTAAATAACGCCACGATATGTAATATGATGAAAACACTTATATATAAGAAGTACCAGCGGCGTATCTACCATGTTTTCACCATATTACCTCGTCTCGTTATCTAAACACTTAACCAAAAAAAAACCATTCGTTTATCGAAATTGTTTAACATCGTTTCCAAATCGTTCCCAAATCGTTTACTCGTTCCCAAATAGTTTCCAATCGTTCCCAATCGTTTACTCGTTTCCAAATCGTTTAAATCGTCATCGTTTTAATTGTGAAAAACTTATATATGGTCGTCTCGTTAACAACATTCAAACCTTTGTGACTCGTCCATCGTTCAACTCATTCTCGTATTAACAAACCACCAAAGGGTAAGTTAACAAACATCAGATTCAGTCGCTACCCACAACCCCCAAACATAACCATGGGTGTAGTAAAGTAACGGGATTTGTCAGATCCTATGGTACCATAGCCTAATACTGGTCGGCTTGATCAATGCTAATGAATGTCATTCGTTATGTAACTACAACCAACAAGTTCGTTCACTTTATCGAAATCGTTCTTAGTTTAGTAAAAATCGTTTTAATCGTTTTTGAAATCATCGTTTAAACTTTGAAAACATTTCGTACATATGAATCACCCCAAAACATTTAAAAACAGTAAAATAGGGGAACTATGTACTCACATGTAGTGCAAAGTATCCTCGATCAAATAGAACTTCAACAAACTCGAGCAAACCAGAGAAATCAAGTAGCTCCTAGTAATCGAACCACTAGTCAAACAATAGACGCCTAAATCGGAAGATCGGACAAAATGAGGTCTTGTAAACCAAATGAGTGTTGGAACTCATGTGATATGGTTTAACAAAGCCTACATCCTAAATCGGAACCTAACCAAAGTGCTTTCGACCCATCGCGACCGATTAAGGTAGCTTACGCTACTTTAACGCGTCGTACACGCAAAAGCGCGTTCGAGACGTCTAACTAGTCCTATGACAAGTATTATATGCCCATACATGTTTAATTATGTTACATAATTAGTTACGTATCAAAAGTTTAGGTTACATATGCTAAATTACCAATTGTGTATAAAAAGGGTATTTTGGTAATTTACTAAAGGCATATAAATTACCTATCATGCGACTAATCAAACCTAAGTGACCATAAGATATAACCTCGAAAGGTTATTCCCTACGCTACTATGGTCACTAAACATGTTTGGTCGGATCCTAATGATCGACCAAACGGGTCGTGTTCGAAAGTCTAAGCGGGCGTTTAGTCCGCTTGACTTACGACTCTACACAAGCACTAATCTAAAAGCAACGAGCTAAACATGCTAGAACATGTTTAGTTAAGTTAGAAAACAGGTTTTGATATCAAAACAAACGGTTTTGATACCTAAAAGTAGCTTGGTTACAAAATACACGAGAAAACGCATTTTGGCCGAAGCTACGACTCGTCACTGAGCCTAGACAATGTGGTAATCAGTAGGTATAGTCACTAGGGACTATAACCATCGTGATTACGCTCACGTTATGAAGTTCAAACGAACTTCGCGTTGACCATAAACTGGTCAAAGCAGAAAGTCAAACATAGTTTGACTTTAACGCTAAAATGAAAGAAAAACGCGAAAGAATACTTACAGAAGGTCCCCGCAAGATTCGAACCCGATTCACTCTCAGGTAGGAAGCACAAACTTCCACTTAGAGAGTGTAGAATTAGATTCAAATGTGAGGGAAATGAGTGAAGGGTGGGGGGTATTTATAGGAAATCCACAACCGTTAGGATCGTTCCTCGTAAATCGAGCTTGAATCTCAACCTTACACTTGGGCCCAAGGTATTAGAATACAATGGGAACATGAAAACCATCAAAGTTTTTTCCCATAGAATGCAAAAAAACCAGGTGCAAGTATGAGGAACGGCTGGATCAAGCTATTTGCAACATACTGCTGATCTGGGGAGGCTTTACGGACCGTATGAGGTCCCTTACGGTCCGTAAGGACCTCTGGTGCTGGCAACAACTTTCAGCAATTGGCAGAACAGGCCCCTGCAGCCCCAAACTTGATTTTTAAGCATTTTTGGCACGTTTAAACCCTGTTAACCCCATTTTAAGGCTCTAAAATGAAGTTAAAGTATAGGGAACTTAAAATGTGCTCAAAAATATCACGGATGTCAGCTCGTTTGGTCGTACGATTGCGTTGTTCGGTTAATTACGACGGGAGTCGTAATGAACGCAAAAACGATCCAAATTGCGCGACGAATGGATTTTTGTTATGCCAAGCACTAAAACATAATATTTTAATGCTTACATAAATTTTTGGATGTCCGGATGTGTTCAGAACGTAAGATATGCGCGAAAATGCAAACTTGTGCACTTTTTCACGCTTTTAGTCCCTATTGATCAATAAAGTTTATTTTAGCATACCGAACCCTTCAAAGCCTATTTCTAAGCTAGGTAAAGGTCATTTAGGGTATGTTTAACTTATGATCAAGTTCCGGAGTGTTCGTTACTATATATATCGGTATAGTTTCGCAATTTGACACAAATAGTCCCTGGGATCGAACAAGGTTGATTTTAGCACACCGAACCATCCAAAACTTATTTCTAAGTTATGTGGAGGTTATTTGAGGTATTTTAAGCCTATTTCACTATTCCGGAGTGTTTGTTGTATTAAACTGGTTATATTTACGCATCAGTGCGCGTATAACCTTCCAGAAAGCGACTTAGAGCTTGAAATTGGAATTAAATCGAATTGTAAAATTACCAAACACAAATACACACAAAATAACACCAAAACACATATAATAACACCAAAGCATATTGTTTTATTAATAATCAACATTGTTTTTCATCGTACAGAGATTACAGAGCACAGTTGTCATAGTCTCCCCTACTTCAGAAAATTTCGTCCCGAAATTTTAACTAGAGGAAGCTTGTGAAAACAAATGTGGATATTTGGTCATCATCTGGTCCTTACGTTCCCAAGTAAATTCTGGGCCATGTTTGGACTCCTAACGAACTTTAACCAAATGAATCCGTTTGTCCTTCAACTGCTTGAATGTACGGTCCACTATCTCCACGGATTTCTCGACAAAGTGCATCGTTTCATCGATTTGGATCTCGTCGAGAGGTATGTGAAGATCAGCGTCAGCTAAACACTTTCGCAGATTGGACACGTGAAAAGTCGGATGAATATTTCCAAGCTCTGGAGGTAGCTCTAGTCGATAGGCAACCTTCCCAATTCTTTCCACAATCTTAAATGGTCCCACATATCGAGGTGCAAGTTTTCCTTTCTTTCCAAATCTCACGACTCCTTTCCAAGGTGAAACCTTGAGTAGGACACGATTTCCGACTTGAAATTCTAAGGGCTTGCGTCGCATATCCGCATAACTCTTTTGACGGCTTCGAGCTGTCACAAGATTATCGCGGATTTTCTTGATTTTATCTGTTGTTTCCAGAACGAGCTCAGGTCCAGTAAGCTGAGCTTCACCGGTCTCGTTCCAACAGACAGGTGAACGACATTTTCGACCGTAGAGAGCTTCGAATGGTGCCATTTTGATGCTAGCATGTTAACTATTGTTGTAAGAGAACTCGATCATTGGCAGATGAGAATCCCAATTTCCACCAAAGTCTATCACGCATGCTCTAAGCATATCCTCCAAAGTTTGAATCGTCCTTTCAGATTGACCATCTGTTTGGGGATGATAAGCAGTGCTTAGATTTAGTTGGGTTCCCATAGCAGATTGCATGGTCTTCCAAAAATGAGATGAAAATCGAGCATCACGATCGGAAATGATATCCAAAGGAACACCATGTCCTGAAACAATCTCATCAACATAAATCTTTGCAAATTTATCAGCAGATAGGTCCTCGCGAATCGGGAGAAAATGAGCTGACTTCGTTAATCGATCGATAACAACCCAAATAGCATCATGACCTTTAGATGTACGCGGTAATTTAGTGATGAAATCCATTGCAAGGCTCTCCCACTTCCAAACCGGTATCTCTGGTTGTACAAGCAAACCAGAAGGTCGTTGATGTTTAGCCTTGACTTTGAGACAAGTTAGGCATTTCGCTACATACAAGGCAACATCTTTCTTCATACCAGGCCACCAGAACTTAGTACGAAGATCCTTGTACATCTTATCAGCACCAGGATGGATAGAATATCGAGACTTGTGAGATTCGTCCATCACTAGGGCGCGAAGATCGTCTTGTTTCGGGACCCACAAACGAGCCTTGAAATAAAGCAAACCATCGCCTTTTGCTTCGAGTTTAAGCTCAAGCTGATGTGGTAATTCCATACCCATCAAATTTTGTGAGACACAAGATTGCTGAGCTTGAAGAACACGAGTTTGAATATCAGATAGTGTTTGAACAGAATGAAGCTTGACTCGCTCTTTTCGACTGAGCGCATCGGCCACGACATTCGCCTTACCAGGGTGGTAGCGAATCTCGCAATCGTAATCGTTCAAGAGTTCAACCCAACGTCGTTGACTCATGTTCAGCTCTTTCTGATTAAGAATATGATGGAGACTTTTGTGGTCTGTGAAAACCACACACTTCGTGCCATAGAGGTAATGTCTCCAGATTTTAAGTGCGAAAACCACAGCTCCTAACTCAAGATCATGAGTCGTATAGTTCTTCTCGTGGATTTTCAGCTGTCTAGATGCATATGCAATAACTTTACCTCGTTGCATGAGGATGCAGCCAAGGCCTATGTTGGATGCATCGCAATAGACAACGAAATCATCGTTTCCCTCGGGCAGAGATAGAACAGGAGCATTACATAACTTCCGCTTCAGTGTTTGGAAAGCTTCTTCTTGTTTGGGTCCCCACTCAAAAGGCTTATTCTTCTGAGTCAAAGCAGTTAGTGGAACCGCAATCTTTGAGAAGTTTGAAATGAATCGACGATAATAACCAGCAAGACCAAGAGAAGATCGAATCTCAGTAGGCGTCGTTGGCGTACTCCAATCCTTAATAGCAACAATCTTGGATGGATCCACATGAATACCCTGCTCGTTGGCTATATGACCCAGAAACTGAACTTCTTTAAGCCAGAATTCACACTTGGAGAATTTAGCGAAAAGTTGTTCCTTCTTAAGGAGTTCCAACGTTAAGCGAAGGTGTTGCTCGTGATCGTCTCGAGTCTTCGAATAAATGAGAATATCGTCGATGAACACAATAATGAACTTGTCTAAATAAGGTTTACAGACCCTATTCATTAAGTCCATAAAGATAGCTGGAGCATTCGTCAAGCCGAAAGGCATGACTGTAAACTCGTAATGCCCATATCTTGTGCGGAAGGCAGTTTTGGGAATATCTTCTTCGAAAACACGAAGTTGATGATACCCAGAACGCAGATCGATCTTAGAAAAACATGAAGCACCTTGCAGCTGGTCAAAGAGATCATCAATTCGAGGTAGGGGATATCGATTTTTTATGGTAAGCTTGTTAAGCTCACGATAATCGATACACATTCGAAAAGACCCATCTTTCTTTTTCATGTAAGGACAGGAGCTCCCCAAGGTGAAAAGCTCGGACGAATGAATCCTTTATCAGATAACTCTTGAAGCGGTTTCGATAACTCTTGCATCTCTGAAGGTGCAAGACGATATGGTGCTTTCGCAATCGGGTTGGCATTGGGTACAAGGTCGATATGAAACCCAACTTGACGAACCGGAGGCAAACCAGGCAGTTCATCAGGAAACACCTCTGGATAATCCCGAACAATTGGAATATCCTGAATACTCTTACTCTTGCGTTTGTCTTTTTCCTCGGTGACATGTGCTAGAAAAGCAACATATCCTTTTCTCAAATAACTCTGGGCCTTTGTACACGACATAAGCTTCAAACCGCCAGATGGCTTCTCGCCACGAACTTCCAAAACATCGCCAGACGGAAGAGGAATACGAACAATCTTATCGAAACAAACCACCTCAGCGTGGTGTTTGGTTAACCAATCCATTCCAACGATAATGTCGAAGCTCCCAAGTTGCATTGGTGTGAGGTCAATAGGAAAAAGATGGTTATCAAGGTTCAACTGACAATCACGAATAACAGAATCGAGAACAAGAGGTTTACCAGTAGCAACTTCGATAGACAAGGGTTTCCTCAATTTAGTTCTAGGTATCGCAAGCAAAGGCTCAAAAGATAACGAAACAAAACTTTTATCGGCACCAGAATCAAAAAGAATAGATGCGGGTCGATTGTTGATAAGAAACGTACCATTGACAACCTCGTTGTCAGCCCTCGCTTCGTTTGCATTCAAATTATATGCTCGCCCTCGAGCAGGATTCACGTTGTCGTTCGCATTCGGATTCGCATTAGCATTTGCCAGCCTCGGACAGTTGTTGCGGAAGTGACCAAACTCTCCACAATTGAAACAGGAACCCGGTGGGAATCTTGCAGCATTCCTCTGAACCGGAGCTTGAACCTGAGCAACCTGATTTTGTCCTGAACGACAAACATTGGCTAAATGCCCAAGTCTACCACACGTCGTGCATTGCTTACAAGCTTGCTGTGCAACATGATGACCGTTGCAGCGAGCACAATGTGGTGCGGTACCAGCATACGCCTTTTTTGCAGGAGGTTGAGCCGGTGTGTTCTGTTCAGTCTGTGTCGTAACAGCAAAATTTTGTGCACCCTTTCGCTTCCTTGATTTCTTCGACGACTCACCTTCTTTACCTTTACCCTTCTTCTTGTCTTTCGCAGAATCAGACGATTTCTTCTTGTCACCCTTGCGGGTGAGTTTACCCTTTCTAACTTGGGATTCAGTCAGGGTAGCAGATAACTCGATCGCTTGATGCAGGGTAGTGGGTTTAACAGCGGTCACAATATCTAACATAGAATCGGGTAGACCATCGATATATCTTTCGATTGCTTTGTCTGGTGGGGTAACCATGGTGGGACACAATAGACTGAGTTCCTCAAAGCGATCCGTGTACGCACGGTGCTCAGCCCCATCTTGTTTTAAATCGTCAAACTCTCGCTCCAAAGTTCGAATCTCGTGACGGGGACAGAACTCTCTCATCATGAGAGCCCGAAGCTCATCCCATGTTTGTGCCAAGGCTACTTCGGCACCCCTATCGCGCATAATGCCATTCCACCAGGTAAGCGCTCCCTTCTCAAACACGCTTGAAGCAAATTCAACCTTACGTGCATTCGGACACTGCACATGCCTGAATGTGTTCTCAACACTCTCGAACCACTGTAGGAGCACAATTGCTCCTTGCGACCCAGAAAACTTTAGAGGTTTAGCAGAATTGAAGTTCTTGAAATTACACTGCGCATTGTTGTTGTTATTATTGTTATTGTTGTATATCTCATGAACTTGAGTTACAACACCGGGAAGCACAGCAGCCACTTGCTGAGAGACTAGGGCTGCGATTTCTTCAATGGTGAAAGACTGGCATTGTCTAACAAGGAAATATGAGAAACGAGTAAGGTTGATAATTAGGAAAAGCAAAAGATGTATCGACAAAACACAAGGAAGGCGATCTTTTGTTTGTTACTTCGAACAAACAAACGACACGCAGTGACTAATCAAAGTAAATGAATCAAAATAATGCATCGCAAAGACATGCTCGCCTATAAGTGAACACTCACCCCAAGAGTTCCCAGGTAAGAGTGACTGGTCCGATTATGTGGATTTGTACGAACACTCTAGCCTTAGACAGAAAACTCAGAGTACAGGCATTCACTCTTCCAGTTTGCACGTGTTCACATTATTTAAACCCAAACTTTGACGAGATTTTGAAAATTCAAAAGGCACTAAGCCAAATATGAATCAAACTGGAAGGGTTCAAAACCATATAACAGAGGGTTCAAAACCTAGTAATCAATCATCCTAGAACGGATGATTAATTTTCGAAGTAGATTCGGATTTGTGTTCTCGTTGTGGTTATCACCTAAGGATAGGTGACGGTATTGTTTTAAAATCTAAACACAAGTAAACTTGTGTTATGGTCCTAAAGTTATAGTCTAGGTCAAAGCATTACTAATAACCTAATTCCCTATAACCATTGGCTCTGATACCAACTTTCTTCTGTCACACCCCGACCACGTAGGACAACAAACCGTGGCGGAAACGTCGGGGAGTGTTGTAACAGAAGCTATTGTTTCACAACCATGGATACAAAAAGTGTTTCGTTTTATTGATAAAATTAAACATTACATTGTCTTAACATAGAATAAACAAGTTTTACATCGTCTATCACTATTATTATGTCACTAAGGCCTCGTCCAGATCCTATGTGACGCATGCATCCTAGTAGTCATTCAAGCATCAACACCTGAAACATATGTAAAAACTTAGTCAGCAAAGAAATGCTGGCGAGTACATAGGTTTTATAAGAGTATCAGAATTCATGGCTAGTTTAAGTGTTGCAATACTTTATTAAAAACTTTGTTTTGAAAAGAGTATAATATTGCAACTTAATTAACCAACTCAAATCAAGCGGGTTATAGTTTATAAAACCTCGTAGCCATGATTCTTAACCCGAAAACATTTGCTTTAGAAAAAACCAACTTGTAAAACATCTTGTAAAAACTCGTTAAAAACTCGTACAGTTTATATCTCATAGAAAAATATCGTTGTGTGACATCGTTTCAAAATCGTTTACCCAAGTGAACTAAATAACGCCACGATATGTAATATGATGAAAACACTTATATATAAGAAGTACCAGCGGCGTATCTACCATGTTTTCACCATATTACCCCGTCTCGTTATCTAAACACTTAACCAAAAAAAAACCATTCGTTTATCGAAATCGTTTAACATCGTTTCCAAATCGTTCCCAAATCGTTTACTCGTTCCCAAATAGTTTCCAATCGTTCCCAATCGTTTACTCGTTTCCAAATCGTTTAAATCGTCATCGTTTTAATTGTGAAAAACTTATATATGGTCGTCTCGTTAACAACATTCAAACCTTTGTGACTCGTCCATCGTTCAACTCGTTCTCGTATTAACAAACCACCAAAGGGTAAGTTAACAAACATCAGATTCAGTCGCTACCCACAACCCCCACACATAACCATGGGTGTAGTAAAGTAACGGGATTTGTCAGATCCTATGGTACCATAACCTAATACTGGTCGGCTTGATCAATGCTAATGAATGTCATTCGTTATGTAACTACAACCAACAAGTTCGTTCACTTTATCGAAATCGTTCTTAGTTTAGTAAAAATCGTTTTAATCATTTCTGAAATCATCATTTAAACTTTGAAAACATTTCGTACATATGAATCAACCCAAAACATTTAAAAACAGTAAAATAGGGGAACTATGTACTCACATGTAGGGCAAAGTATCCTCGATCAAATAGAACTTCAACAAACTCGAGCAAACCAGAGAAATCAAGTAGCTCCTAGTAATCGAACCACTAGTCAAACAATAGACGCCTAAATCGGAAGATCGGACAAAATGAGGTCTTGTAAACCAAATGAGTGTTGGAACTCATGTGATATAGTTTAACAAAGCCTACATCCTAAATCGGAACCTAACCTAAGTGCTTTCGACCCATCGCGACCCATTAAGGTAGCTTACGCTACTTTAACGCGTCGTACACGCAAAAGCGCGTTCGAGACGTCTAACTAGTCCTATGACAAGTATTATATGCCCATACATGTTTAATTATGTTACATAATTAGTTACGTGTCAAAAGTTTAGGTTACATATGCTAAATTACCAATTGTGTATGAAAAGGGTATTTTGGTAATTTACTAAAGGCATATAAATTACCTATCATGCGACTAATCAAACCTAAGTGACCATAAGATATAACCTCGAAAGGTTATTCCCTACGCTACTATGGTCACTAAACATGTTTGGTCGGATCCTAATGATCGACCAAACGGGTCGTGTTCGAAAGTCTAAGCGGGCGTTTAGTCCGCTTGACTTACGACTCTACACAAGCACTAATCTAAAAGCAACGAGCTAAACATGCTAGAACATGTTTAGTTAAGTTAGAAAACAGGTTTTGATATCAAAACAAACGGTTTTGATACCTAAAAGTAGCTTGGTTACAAAATACACGAGAAAACGCATTTTGGCCGAAGCTACGACTCGTCACTGAGCCTAGACAATGTGGTAATCAGTAGGTATAGTCACTAGGGACTATAACCATCGTGATTACGCTCACGTTATGAAGTTCAAACGAACTTCGCGTTGACCATAAACTGGTCAAAGCAGAAAGTCAAACATAGTTTGACTTTAACGCTAAAACGAAAGAAAAACGCGAAAGAATACTTACAGAAGGTCCCCACAAGATTCGAACCCGATTCACTCTCAGGTAGGAAGCACAAACTTCCACTTAGAGAGTGTAGAATCAGATTCAAATGTGAGGGAAATGAGTGAAGGGTGGTGGGTATTTATAGGAAATCCACAACCGTTAGGATCGTTCCTCATAAATCGAGCTTAAATCTCAACCTTACACTTGGGCCCAAGGTATTAGAATACATTGGGAACATGAAAACCATCAAAGTTTGCCCATAGAATGCAAAAAAAACCAGGTGCAAGTATGAGGAACTGCTGGATCAAGCTGTTTGCAACATTCTGCTGATCTGGGGAGGCTTTACGGACCGTATGAGGTCCCTTACGGTCCGTAAGGACCTCTGGTGCTGGCAACAACTTTCAGCAATTGGAAGAACAGGCCCCTGCAGCCCCAAACTTGATTTTTAAGCATTTTTGGCACGTTTAAACCCCGTTAACCCCATTTTAAGGCTCTAAAATGAAGCTAAAGTATAGGGAACTTAAAATGTGCTCAAAAATATCACGGATGTCGGCTCGTTTGGTCGTACGATTGCGTTGTTCGGTTAATTACGACGGGAGTCGTAACGAACGCAAAAACGATCCAAATTGTGCGACGAATGGATTTTTATTATGCCAAACACTAAAACATAATATTTTAATGCTTACATAAATTTTTGGATGTCCGGATATATATTCAGAACGTAAGATATGCGTGAAAATGCAAACTTGTGCACTTTTTGACGCTTTTAGTCCCTATTGATCAATAAAGTTTATTTTAGCATACCGAACCCTTCAAAGCCTATTTCTAAGCTATGTAAAGGTTATTTAGGGTATGTTTAACTTATGATCAAGTTCCGGAGTGTTCGTTACTATACAAATCGGTATAGTTTCGCAGTTTGACATAAATAGTCCCTCCGATCGAACAAGGTTGATTTTAACACACCGAACCATCCAAAACTTATTTCTAAGTTATTTGGAGGTTATTTAAGGTATGTTAAGCCTATTTCACTATTCCGGAGTGTTTGTTGCATTAAACTGGTTATATTTACGCATTAGTGCGCGTATAACCTTCCAGAAATCGATTTAGAGCTTGAAATTGGAATCGAATCGAATTGTAAAATCACCAAACACAAATACACACAAAATAACACCAAAGCACATATAATAACACCAAAGCACATTGTTTTATTAATAATCAACATTGTTTTATATCGTACATCGATTAAAGAGCACAGTTGTCATAATCAACACCATACCTGGTATGTTACGAACCAGTAAGTATACATCGAAACCGGTAAGTTTTCTAACCAGGTTTTCGGAAAAACGGGCACTCACACGAGCATAAAAAAATTTAAAAAAAAATTGCTCGGCACGGGGCCGTGTCGACGCAACTGACGGGATAAAACCCTCTTTTCATAACAGTTACACCATTCCACACGCCCCGTTTCCCCGAAAACGCTCTGGTCCAAGGCGATTTTCCGCAGATTTTCGACATTACTTCTAGATCTAACAACCTCAAGGTATGATTCTATCATCATTAGTAGTTAGATTAGTTACTTGCATGTAGTTAAACATCAAAAATTTGGGGAAAAATCTAGGGTTCTTGAAGTTCATCCGGATCGAACCTCAAATTTTTGAAGTAATCTGTTAGTAGTAGTTTAGATTAGTGTAATGGGAAGTAGATACACTTGTATTGTTGATAGATTTGCCCGATTTCTCACAAAAACCTCAAACCCTTGTTTTTAAACCGAAAAAGATAAAATTGAAGGGGTAAACGGGTTATTTTGGGAAAAAACGGCAATTGGGGTTTCATTTTTGGGGAAAACCGCGCGTACTTGGCCAAAAATTTTTAGATTTTCGGGACCGGGTCGAAAAATGGAGTTTTTGAGTAACAGACGCCTGGAGAGGGGTCGTGTCCGCTGGACACGGGGCCATGTCCAGCTAACTGTTTGCAGTTTTTCACCGAAAATTTTATCGTTTCACGCTAACTTTTTATGTATTCCTGCAGATGGCAAAGTTCACAAGATTCAATGCCACAGAACTCGATGCAAGGGCTAGATATGAGATACTCCAAACAAGGCCCGAGGAATACCCGAGGCAAGCGTGCACGGACCTATTGACCTTCGTGAACCAGCTCGACCGTTTCAACAACCTTGTTACCGGACCACTAAGGGCTGCCTTGACCACTCGGCTTCGGTCGGTACATCAATGTACTATGGAGTTCTAGAGTACTTTCACCTTCACTTCAAGAAGTGACCCGTTTGACAATGAAGCGGTTGCTTTTCGATGTGGTGGAACGAGATACTCGATCTCTATGGCACAATTCAGGGCAATAGTGGGCCTGTATGCGGAAGAAGAATCGGGGAATGAGGAAAACACCTGGGGATTACGAGATTTAGATGAAAATGAGCGCCAAGCCGCATGGGCCCAAATCGGTGAAGGAATCTACAACCCCAGCAGCACAAAGAGTACCAAGTAGAGGGATCCGCTCTATCGCTACATTCATAGGCTCCTCACTTACTCTCTCAGCCAAAGACATGACAGTAGCGGGGTTGTTGGGTTAAAAGATTTGGTAGTCCTTCACTGCATCCACAACCGGAGAGCCCTCGATGTTCCATATCTCCTGCTTTGAAACATGCACCTGAACCGTCTTGCTCGTGCACCAACCCCTATCTTCTTTGGGGGATGGGTGCACCGCCTCTTCAAGCATTTCACGCGCATTCCTAGGTCCTTTGAAAGGAGCCCATGGTCGGGACGAGTTGATTATCACATTTGCCGCGCCATGAACCTACTTTATGAGGCGGAAGACGGATCAGTGAGCTTTCAAAGGATGCAAGGCCATGCATGGAACCCGTAGGAGGCACTAGTCCTTCACGCTCCGCCTCCCCACTACCAGTATCAACCCCATGGTGATCCGGGGCAATCCTCCTCCCAAGGAGGCGGTTTTCCTAACTTTCAAAGTTTACTTGATCTTTTGCAGGAAAACCTCATGTGCACCAGGAACACCTACAACCTTGCCAACAATACATACCACCGGGTCGGAGCTATCGAACGAAACATCAACGATATCCAAGACGACATCGGGAACATCCGGGAGTATATGGCAGGTCATGGGGATGGAGGTGATGACAGCGATGAGGATATGGACTAGGAGGTTGCAGGAGCAGGAGCGGGTTGATGGCGAGCCCACAGGTTAAGGTCCCCTTTTATCTATCAAAACAATTTCCGGCCTGCGTGCCAAAGTGTTAGACAATTTACTTTCCTTAACTACTTTTTTATTTTCTGCTTTATTTTTCTTTTACTTTATGGTTGGATGATTAACTATGGTAATTTAGGATGTTTGGTATTGCTTGGTATGGTATTTAGTGGTAAAACAGGTACAATTGAGGCTTAGAGTGCTAATCATTAGCACCAGTAAAGCCAGGACAGGAAAACCGGAAGAAGAAACCTGTTTTTTTCAGCCTTGCAGACTTCCCACACGGGGTCGTGTCCAGCCGACACGCCCCCATGCTCATCGCCCAGACCTACTGTTTGGCAAATTTCTGCAGGTTTTTGGTCAGACACGGGGTCGTGTCCAGCGAGCACGCCCCCGTGCTCAACTTCTGTAAGTTCTCGTTACTGGCACTTGAACACGGGGCCGTGTCTACTCAACATGGGGCCGTGTCCAGACTGCCAGTAACATAAATTTTTGCTTTTAACACCATTTTATACATTCAATCAACCTAAAAATTTATTTTTGGGACACATTGAGGACAATGTGTAATTTAAGTGTGGGGGGATGCTAAAACCTTGAATTTTGCAAGTCCTAATAACAAGCCTTACACAAAACTCTATTGGAACCGCTAATCACCCCCAATTTTTTTCAATTTTTTTTTAATTTTGTCTAAGTTTAAGTTGGGAATTCTAAGACTAACAAGGTTATATTTTTATAAGTTTACAACCGATAGCGTCGTGATAAAAAGAACCAACATAAGAAAATTATGAAACGGCATGACAAGCTTAGTTAAAATTCGATTATATATACTCGATCACATAAAAAACCCATTCCCACAAAAGTGAGTTTTTGAGCCTTTATTGAGAATACAAATATACATCTTTACGCGAAATGCTCATTTTTCGTTTCTTGTGTGAATAGCCGCTTGGTTCTTACGACTCTAGAACTTGCCACGATAATTCATTCCCGGTCCTTACCAACTTAAACCCAAGTAAGTAAATGATGGAGGCATTAGGACTAACCCTTTTTCTTTCAACACCATTATTTTTATTTTTCTTTTCACCTACCCAAAAACTCCCTCTAGTTAACCCCTTTGAGCCTAAACCTTTTCATTTCTTAACCCAAAATCCTTTTTACCCACCAAAAACCCTTTTATTTTTACCCTTTATTTTAGTAACAAGCTCGGTTTTCGTGTGGCTAAAAAAAATATGTTGGTGCAGTCATCTGTCGTCTTCGTCTAATGTCGAGTCTGGGTTGCGTTGTGGTTTTGATCAAGCATGATGTCATCATATATGATGATGACATCATATTGATGACATCACATATTACATCATCACATGTCTTCACATTTGCAATTCAGGAAACGACAAGATACAAATTGGTTTTGAAAAGTCTATTGTGTCCATGTGTTGTGATTGGACCATTTATAGGTCCTATGAGGTGTTACCTTTAGAAGGTCCAATCCAAGGAATCGGTTCATTTGAAGACTCAGTCACCATATGAGGTTCGCTGATTGTCATACATGGAGGTTCGCTTTTATGAAATTTGTTGGGTTCGCTTATACGGCTAATAGTGAGGTCCGCTTATGTGGTTTATGTCATTTCGAGCGAACCGGCATTAGTATAAATAGGTTGTTAGTTCATGTCATTTGTAACGAGTTACAGATTTGATACCGAGGTATTGCCGGTGTTCCTTGTAACTATAAATGTTGTAAAATCAATATACAAGAGGTTTAAAGTGTGATTCAAGCTGTGTATACGTCCGTTTCTTTGTTTCCGCCTCTGAAACGGATTTGAGCTCTTCCGAACGACTCGTTTAGGTCGTGACACGATCCTACAATTGGTATCAGAGCCAAGGAGGAGGAGATCTCGCATATACAGCTCGTTTTCATCACTTTTTCTGCTTCTACACCTTTCTTTTTCGAAAAAACAGAACTTTTTACGGTCAGAATTGCTTTAAACTTACACAGTGTATGCGTAATCATGTATTAACAAAACCTGGAAGATTTCAGAACTAAAATCGGCTTAAAATTGATTCAAATTGAGCTTTCGATTGAAAATTGGTTCGTTTTTTTTGCTGACATCACATAGGTCCGCTCCAAATAAGTACTCTGTGGTTCGCTTATTTGGTCAAATTTCTGGTTCGCTTATAAAAATTAGTCAGGTTCGCTCAAGCGGTTTCATCATTCTTGGTCCGCTCATTGTGATAATAGTGGGTTCGCTTTTTGAGACAATTGAGGTTCGCTCTTAGTAAAAGTTGAGGTCCGCCCTTAGTTACATTTGTGGTTCGCTTTTGTGACCATCAAAGTCTGTTAGTTGTTGAACAAGATAATCACGTGAACTTGTCAGTAGTTGGGAACAGGAAAAGGAAATCACATGTTTGTGTCAGTTTGCATGAGGTGATAAGTTGTTGGCCAGCTTTATATTGAGGGTCAATCAAAATTGATTAATAGCTGTTATTGTCGGACAAGAACAATTAAAAATTAAAAAAAAGGCCTAATCAAAGCCTACAAAATAATCAGATGAATTAATTGGTTTGATCTTGTTGCCGCCCAACATTACTGATCCATTTTAATTGTCAGCCCAACATGTGCATGTGATAGTTTAAAAAATAAAAATAATCAGGTCAAGTGATGTTTCATTGATTTGTGATTTGTGTAAATGGATGGACCAATCCCAGCTCATAATTGCACCGCCTATTAAAGTTCATTACATTTCGGCCCTATTATATCACATTTTAGTGAAAGTGTTTTGACATTGTTTTTGCAAGTTGTCGGCACCATGTTGCATGGATTAGTGGAGTGTAGGTGAAATTATAGCTGAGTAAATAAAAAAACTAGCGGTCCTATTATAATTTTTGATACAATATGTGTCAGCCCACTATATAGTTTGGTCCAATCAACGAAAGGAAATTATAGTGTAGGTCAGATTTTGTATATGAAAGCATATGTTTTTAAAATGATGTCAGTTCATTAATTGTCAGGATACAATCATCATTTGATTTGTCAGTTCCGATCGCACATTTTGAGGTTCATTCATATTCATTTTGTGTGAAAATAATTGTTGGCCATTCATCCTTAGTGTAAACAAATGTGATTGGCTTTAATATAGGTCCAATGGGCATTTAGTATTAATCTAGATTGTCGGTTCATTTTTAACAAAGAAGGTGTGCATGTGATGATATCATTTAGAATTTGATCTGGTCAAAAGCTGCATGTGAATATCATAGCCCATGAAAAGAAATGATTTGAATTATCGGCCCATGTGTCTATTAAATTGTCGTTTTAGTTGATTGTGAGGTCCTATTAAAATTGTCGTTTTAATCTGAAAATCAAAACTGATTGATATATTTCGCTTATATGGACACTCTAAGTAACATCATCCACTTATAAGTCAAACAGGTCAGTTGGAAGTCGGTCAAGGTCATTTGAAAGTTCATCAGTTCGTTCGTAGTGAATCCTGTCGGTTGAATTTAATCCGATTCATAGTAGTTCGCGTGTATTGACGGCAAACTATATTCACATCAAATTCAGTCCGAAAAGTTTGTCAACCTTCAGTTCGCACAAAATTTTCACCAGTTTGAGTACCAGTTCGTTTCAATTAATTGATAAAACTTTAAACTGATTGTGTTGTTTGTGTGTTTTCAGGAATTTCCCGAAGCATCATCTGAGCTTTGAAACATGGCTGAAGAGTTCTACAATGCATTTGCGACACCCGTTGCCCCTGTAACCCCTGCTGAAGCGTTGTATAATGAGAATGAGACGGACACTAATCAAAAACCACCGAAACTCATGTACATTGAAGATTTTCAGGGTTGGAAGAACCGATTCGAAAATTGGGTTCAAGCTTACAGATTTGAAGCATGGTGTTCTTTACTGAAAGACTACGAGAAACCAAAGAATGAACGTGGTTTGGAGAAGGGTTTCAATGATTTTACTGAAGCTGATAAGTTGAAGTACACTAGTGAGAAGATGATGATCAGCATCCTTCAGCAAGCAGTTAAAGAAGACATCTTTGTCTTACTTCAACATAACGGAACAGCTAGATCCATCTGGGAGGCTTTGATTCAGAAATTCAGAGGGAGTGCTGACATGATCAAAAATAAGAAGGCATTATTGAAGAAATCATTCGATATGTTTACAACTTTCGATCATGAAACTACGAAACAAACCATTGATAGGTATTGTCATTTGGTATTGGAAATGGGTAGGTTGGATATAAAGAAAGAGGACGATGAGTGGGTTGATAAATTAGCAGAGGCGTTACCACAGCATAAGTGGGGAACATATTTGATGGTTGTGAAACTTATGAGAAAATCCGAGAGTATGAATTTGGCTCAGTTTATTCAGAAAATCGAAGAGCAGGAGCTGGATATTCAAAAGACAGCTATCATGACAAACCCAAATGCGAAGCAAGATGTCAGTTTGTACTATCGAGGGAACAAGTTTGAGACCACTCCCAGTCAAAGTCCAAAGATTAGTACTGCATTCAGTGCTGATGGTTCTGCAAGTCCAAATGCAAGTACTACAACTCAAAGTGGTGGATCTACTTCATCATTCTCAAGCTTTGATCCAAACAGTAACACACCTAGCCCTCAGAAGCAAAATTCTACAAATCTGCAGTGTAATGTGACCTTGAACATTCAAAATGGTCAACATCTTTCTCCTGAGGTGGCAAAGCAACACATGGCATCTCTTGTCGCCATGTTAGAGTCATATGAAAGTTTGATTGCTGGCAGAATTGGTAATCCAATGCTCACAAAGGAAGATTACGACCAAATAGATGCAGAAGAGCTTGAGCTGATGGATGTGAAGTGGTGCTTAGCTAGTGCCTGCAGGAGAGCTGAAAAATTTCAACAGATTATGGGTAGAGACGAGTTTCGAGGAATGGCTGCTTCTCCACTTGGTTTTGACAAGTCAAAGGTTACCTGTTTCCGATGTAAAGGAAAGGGTCACTTTAAACGGGAATGTAAAAACCAAGAGTCAACTAGAAGTCAAGAAAAGAGCAATTATTATCAGAAATCAATCTTTCATCAAATCGATCAAAAACCTCAACAAAAGGAACCGCAAACTGCTCATGGGAAAATGATTGAAGAAGCCAATAGGAAAGCTTATTATGGGATCATAGATCAAAGTGATGAGTTTGTTGCACAGGGATTTAGCTAGGATAAGTATATACCTAGTGGAACTAAATCTGATGTTGCACTTGTTACCAGGATTCTGGATCAAAATGAGGATTGTCAGAAAAGGATTCCGATATTTCCAGATCTTGGAAGTGATGTTGATACGGATGATGAGGAAGATTATCTTAACAAATGTCGAAAAAGCATTGATCCTGACAGTTTTAATTTTTTCTATGCAGATAAAGTTGAGATGCTGAATCAGAAGAAGATTGCTCGATTGCAGAAAGAGCTAGAAGCAGCAAAGTTACTCGCTGATGAAAAGGCGAGGACTGAAGCTGTAAAAACAAAAGATGAAGCAACTGCTGAGATTGCAATAGAGAAGATTGTTGAAGTAGAGAAAGTAGTGGAGAAAATCGTCGAAGTCGAGAAACTCATGGAAGTTGAGAAAATAGTTGAAGTTGAAAAGGTGGTCGAAGTAGAAAAGATTGTCGAAAAGATTGTTGAGATCGAGAAACTTGTAGAAGTTGAAAAGACTGTCGAAGTCGAAAAGATAGTTGAAAAGGTGGTTGAAGTTACTAAGCCTTGTGAGAAATGTTCAGAATCTTGCAAAGAGTGTGATGAGAAAGACAAAAAGATTGTCGACTTAGAAAAGGTTTAGGAAGATCTACTGTTTGATGTGAAGTATGTGAAAGAGTCATACGACGTATTGAACAGGACAGTTGACAGTTTGAAAAGAGCAAATGCAGAATTTGAAAAAGCAAATGACAAGATGAGTGCAACTTTGATGACAAAGCAAAGTGTCATAAATGATTATATCGAAGATTGTGCTAACTTGAAGAAGGAGTTGGAACTTGAGAAAATCGAGAGTGAAAGGATCAACCGATTACTTTTGAGTTATACTACTTGTGATTATCTGATTGATCGTGTTTATCCTACTGTTGCAGGTCTTGAAGCGTTTAAGAAGAAAGAAAAAGAAGAGGATACTGGTAAGAAACCAAGTGTCAAGTATAACAGATGTCCGCCTCCTATCTTTGAGAGTTATTCCCCTAGGAAACCAAATGAGGAACAAGTAGATAAGGCTCTAAACATCAAATTAAAGTCTGAAATCACTGATGAATTACCAGACAATATTGATGTTACATTCACAGCGTCTGACACTGATCATGAGTCTGAGTTAGTCAAAAGAGTTGTCGATCAGGTGTTGGATATGGATGAAGAGTCAAAACCGAAGTCTATGTCTGAAAGTTCGAGTTCGTCAGAAAAGAGTCCGAGTTCACCGGTTAACAGGGTTTACAATAAAGAATTCCTGTTATCAAAATCTAATTTGAATGACGAATCAATCAAAGTAGCATATACATTGAATGATTCAGACAAATTATATTCTGATGAGGAATTCCCAATAAGAAGTGTCAAAACTGAAATGATCAAACAGGTTTTCAAATTAACGGAAATTAATATTTCTGAAATAAAAGATGTAAATCATACTGAAAAACCTAAAAGGTACACTTCAAGAGTTCAACAGAGATTGAACAAGAAAAATGGTTACGATTATGGTTCAGGTTATTGAAAGAAACCAAACCATAATGGTAATCTCAAAAAGAAAGGTCTTGGTTTCAATTCTTCAGAAAATTATAAAAATCAGAAAACTTATAAACCAAAACCAAAATTTGTTTCAGGTGGAAGTTCTGAAGATGAGCAGAAGAAACCTTTTTGGAAACAGTCGAATCAAGAGTTTCTTGCTGAAGTGAAGAAAAATGTGAGAAAATCTGCTCAGAGAGTTGACAGAAGAACCTGTTTCAAATGTCAAGAAGTTGGACACATAGCATGGAATTGCCCCAAGCCCAACTACCAAAAACAGGGAGTTTCTTCTAATTCTATTTTGAGAAAAACTTGTGTTGATAAGAAAGAACAATCTGTAAAATTTGTTAAAAAGTTTGAAAAGTCTACTTCTGAGGAAGGAGAAAGTTCAAACAGGTTTTATAAAAGAAGAGGTGATTTAAGTAAACAAAAATGGGTTGTTAAATCTGAGAGTAATTCTGACAATGAATCTGATTCCATAAAATCAGAGGAGTCACTGGTTGATAAAAGGATCGTGAATTCCGTTCCGGTGTTGAACAATGAGAATTTTCCGTCATTGTCAAAAGAAAATTTGATGAAGAAAGTTGGAAAGACTGAGATTTCAAATCAATTCTTCGCTGATAAAGGAGAATTTGATGTTGAGAAGGCTTTCAACGGGAAAGTCAAACACATTTTTGGAAAGATGGTTGATAAGAAGGTAAAAGGTGCTAAAGAGTTTTATAAATCAAAATGTTGGTGGGACAGATGTGTTCCAAAGTCACCCAAGGCTGGTGAGGCTTGGGTGGACATTATGTTTGAGTAAATCACCGGACTTGCCGGAGATCCCAAGTTGGTAATCGTGGATCAGGAATCGGCATCTTTCATGTTAATTAGGATGATTTGAAAGTGTTTAAAATTGTAAAAATTTTACAGGTTGAAGGACTATGCCGGAGCTCCCGGGTTAGTAAGTGAGGAGCAGGTATCGGCATCTTTCTTAAGGAATTTACTACGGTAATGTCAATCATGCAAACGGTAAAAAAGGTTTGTTTTGTGTTTGTTTACAAGTGGTTAGAAGATTTGTTTGTGCATAACTTGTGCATATGGTAAATCAAGGACATTAATTTGTACTTGCATTTTCCTACAAGTGATTGAGAGACAATATGATGAACCACATCCCCGAACTTAGTATTGATATACTTACAAGTGGTAAAATCAACCAAACTTATTTTCCGGAAAAATCATTTTGATTAAAACAAACTTAAGTGTTTTGAAATCTAAATGAGAAAATAGTTTGTTGATATGGGGAGTTCTGATTGTTTTATGCCAAGTGAATGGCGAATTGAGGCGATTTGATATCGGTTGTCATGTTTCTGTACAGTTTGTTTTCAATTTTCGTTAATGTGTTTGCATTTTAGGGGGAGTAGAAAATTTCAGAAAATCCAAAAACATTAGAAAATTTGAAAAAGACAAAAACATGATAAAAACCAAAAATGAGTTTGTTGTGAAAAAGAGGAAATGATAGTACATCAGCGGACTATCACAACATGCTAAAGAATTGGAAAGTTTAAAAGTGTTAAACAATCTTACTGCGGATATGTCAGTAGGTTTTCGCACATTTAGTAGATTGTGACGAGATATAAACCTAAATTTCAAACTTGCTTGTTCTATGGGTTAACATAAACTTGGATATATAGGTAACCCCTGAAATCTTGTTTGAAAGGTCCCTTATTCTGAGATACTAGGTCTTTATGCTCAGTGATATCTGGGGTATTATCCCGGGACTTCTGCTGTATGGAAGTACTGACCTAGTCCCCGGATAATACTTTCTGCAAATGCTTGAAAAAGCGACGCCCTCAGCAAATCGATGAAACAATAAAATTGATAGTCATTGCTGTTGTAAAAAAGATCCTCTAAAGGGGACCCACCAAAAGTCGAGCCGTCATCTCTCTGCTGAACGGAAGTTCTGACCTGAGCTCTCACGGTTTCGCATCTAACCCCTTACAGATATCAGCTGTGGTATACTCACCTGTAAGACTGAATATTGGGATCTGGATACGGGAGTATATTCAAGTAGTGGGACACACGGATAAGTTTTAGTTTCTAAGACATTAATATCGTATCTCAGATCAGTTGAACTTTGTGTGAAAATTTAAGTGGACCAGTATACTGACAATCTAGGTAAATTGTTTAAAACTTAAAATGAAATTAAGCTTAACGGTGTTGGTGATTTGTCTCATAAGCTGATATGATCCTCTTACACAAACTCACAAAAAATATTGTTTGTAAATATTTCTTTACTGCATTTTATTTCTCTTTTGTCAAAAATCCAAAAAGATTTTCAGTGTGTTTTAGCATAAATTTTTGAAAAATACAAAAAGATTTTCGACAACTGGCGTTGGAGAGCTAATTTTCAAAATTCCGAGTGCTAAACATGATGAACAGATGGTTTGGGAGAGTGTATTATTTTAAATAAAAATGATGTATCTTCAAGTGGTTCTTCAAAGATTAACATTCTAATATCATTATTTGAATGTAAAATGTCTGCAAGTGACTCATTAGATCTTTACATGTTATCATCGGAAGATTTATTTTTGGGTAGAGGATGTGCAGGTTTCTAAGTGATAGAGAACCAGGTTCCAATACCTGAAGACTTTGTGATTACAACATGCCAGACAGCGATCCCAGCATATCGAAAGGGGGAGTCTGAAGACATCTGAGTAGAGATTGTGCGTGGAGAGTCTGTTGATGATGATGAAAAGAGAAGAGAAAGACTTAAGGATGCTTACACTGTGAGATATTTCAGAGAGCGTTCAGACTGATAAAGATTGAAGTCGTTGAAGACTCGACACTTAAGACTCGTCAACATCTGAGGGGGAGTCTGTTGGTGCAGTCATCTGTCGTCTTCGTCTAATGTCGAGTCTGGGTTGCGTTGTGGTTTTGATCAAGCATGATGTCATCATATATGATGATGACATCACATATTGCATCATCACATGTCTTCACATTTGCAATTCAGGAAACGACAAGATACAAATTGGTTTTGAAAAGTCTATTGTGTCCATGTGTTGTGATTGGACCATTTATAGGTCCTATGAGGTGTTACCTTTAGAAGGTCCAATCCAAGGAATCGGTTCATTTGAAGACTCAGTCAACATATGAGGTTCGCTGATATGTCATACATGGAGGTTCGCTTTTATGAAATCTGTTGGGTTCGCTTATACGGCTAATAGTGAGGTCCGCTTATGTGGTTTATGTCATTTCGAGCGAACCGGCATTAGTATAAATAGGTTGTTAGTTCATTTCATTTGTAACGAGTTCCAGATTTGATACCGAGGTATTGCCGGTGTTCCTTGTAACTATAAATGCTGTAAAATCAATATACAAGAGGTTTAATGTGTGATTCAAGCTGTGTATACGTCCGTTTCTTTGTTTCCGCCTCTGAAACGGATTTGAGCTCTTCCGAACGACTCGTTTAGGTCGCCACACGATCCTACAAAATAATGTATATATATATATATATATATATATATATATATATATATATATATATATATATATATATATATATATATATATATATATGTATATATATATATTACAATGAAGTTAGAAATAAGCAAACAAATCTCCTCAAATAAAAGCTTGTTTGGATAAATACTTCATTTAAAATAAAGTCACAAAAACAAAATGTTTTACGAAAACCGACGCTTTTTACGACTTTCGCCCTTTTCTACTAACCACTAACACAACTACCCACCTTTAACCCAAGCCTAACCCTTCACCCAAAAAGTCCTCTTGATATTTACAAAGGTATAGAGTTAGAAAGGAGGAGGATTGATTGCTTGGCAAGCTTATGGTAGGAATAAGTTCCATGCCGCTCTCGAGTGATTCACTAAAAATACACCTTCGGCCTAGTGTGAGTGATTTCTCCCGTGAGGTATGTGAACTTGTATATAAATGAATTTTAGAAAAGTATGTGATGCCTTAATAAATAATTTACCTTATGAAAAGTTTTTAATAAATCATGATGAATAGGATTGTAAATAAGTAAAAATAAAAACCTAAACAATCTTGGAAAATCCCGACACTCTATGACAAGCCAAAACCTTCTCTTCTACCTATTCCATTTGGGAGTGTAAGCCACATATTAAGGAGTTTTGCTTGAGGACAAGCAAAAATTCAAGTGTGGGGGTATTTGATGTGTGTAAAATGCAACATATAAATTACATCAAATGAGGCATAAAACTAACCCTTTTTTAGTACTAATGTTGGAAAAAGTGTGTTTTTGTCTTCCTTTTGTATTTTCAAGATTAAATGAGCTCAAATTAACAAAAGAAGCAAAAAGGCAGCTAAATCTAACATAAATACAAGAAAAGGAACAAAAGTGGATTGCCCGACCCCTCGACAACATCCTCCCAAGCAAAACAGAGAAGGCAGAAGACTGAACACGCCCCGTGCTCAGCGAGCACGGGGCCGTGCCCAAGAAGCAGCAGAAAAGACAAACCTGTAGAAGCTTCTAATGCTCACCACGGGGCCGTGTCCAGTGAACACGGGGGCGTGCCCAAAGTACTGCAGGCGCATTAATTGTAATTGCGAATTACAATTAATGAGGAGATATAGTGTTAAACGGGCACGGGGCCGTGCCCAGCCCTCTGCTCAGCCTATAAATAGGAGTGTTTTGGCTCATTGCAACTCATCCCTTGGCACCACCTCTCTCACACTTCATCCACCACCCACCACCATCACAACACCATCATCCACCACCATCATCCATTGTCCATCATAGAGTGTGTGAGTCGTCTCGGGATCCAAGATTGATCGTAAGAGTTCTTGACAATCAAGGCCATGTTTGCCTAAGTCTGTTACATCACTTGGTGAAGACAAGTGTTTAGTATAATACTTTTTATTTTTAATCTTTTGCACTTTTTATTTGGTTTTGTATTAATGACTTTAATAACTAGTTGCTTATGTTGAAGGTGACTTTTCCTTATCGTTTGTCCGTGGTCTCTTGGCATTATTTTACTGTCTATATAAAATAAAAGATTTTCACCATTCATATCTCCACGGTCTATATGGAGGTATGTTGGCTACCTGGTCGGGGTTAAGGGAACGGTTTGGTAAGGGTCTTGCCCTTGTTCAGCGTTTAGAGGTCCTGCAAGGGACCTGGGTCAAATTTAGTAGGATCTCCTTCAATACCCAAAGGTATTGGATGGCGGGGGTCCAAACTCTTTGATCCCCTCATAAGTTAACTACTATTAATACTATAACCCGGCTATTTAGGACTGTATCCCTGCTGACTCAGACTACTTAGTCGAGGGTAACGTCACCTCCAAAAGAGGGGCCTACCATAATTTGCATTAATAACTTAATTCATTATCTTTCAATAATCCGACCCTTTTGGATTGTATCCTTGCTGACTCAAACTACTGGGTTGAGGGTAACGTCGCCTTCAAAAGTGGGGCCTACTACAATAACTAAGATAATCTCTTAAACAAGTGCAAAAGTGCGGAAATAATCAAAGGTTATACTAATACACGAGTCGGATCCAAGTGATTCATCTTGTCTATCTGTTTTTATTTTTATTTTATTTTTCAGCATTTAGTTAGTTTTATTTTCTTAGTTTAAAAATCTTTTTTCTAACATTTTGATTTGATTAGACATTGAGGATAAACCGGTACTAAAAGCTCTTGTGTCCTTGGACGACCTCGGTATCTTACCAACACTATACTACGTCCACGATGGGTGCACTTGCCCATATGTGTGTTTAGTGTTAGTAAATATCGTGTTTTATAAATTTAAAACTTGGCTAAAAAGTGTAAAAAGGGCTTAAAATATATATCTAAAACATATATACACTAACACGCATCAATGGCTAAATGGGCAGTGAAGCTCAGTGCTTATGATATAAGATATGAGCCTAGAACTGCCATTAAATCCCAAGCCTTAGCTGACTTTGTGGTAGATTTCAGTAGTGACTTACAAAGAGAAGCTGAGTTAGAAGTCCAACAGCTTGAAGAAACTAAGGATGTTTGGATACTCTTCACTGATGGAGCCTCTAATATTAAAGGAACTGGACTTGGAATACTACTAAAATTGCCACAGGAGGACATAATACCCCACTCCATAGCTTGTGAGTTTCAAACTACTAATAATGAGGCTGAATATGAAGCCTTGATAGCTGGTTTGCAAATTGCCAAGCATATGAGGATCAGGTATCTTTAATTGATTCTATGTTGTTAAAGGTGAAAAGCTAATCTGTTAGTGCATTTATGTCTATCTCCTTCGTCAATCCGAGCCGTAGCGAGAAACTGATCTAATTAGCCTTATATTGTAATATTAGATAGAAAAAGGCAAGGTGGCATTATTGTAAATAAGGAGAACCTCCTTATATCCTTGGCCTATAAATAGGAGAGTTAGGTTTAGTTTTAAAGACTTTTGCTCATTTGGAGATTTAGAGAGCTCTAGATCTAGAGAGAGATTCTACAGAGAGAAAGTGATTCAAGGTGCTGTATACTTTCAGATTTCTAATCGAATCACATTTATTTTACATCTTGTGTTTTAGGTCACGTTCGTGTACGGATTCTGCACGTCACACGTTCGTTTCGCAATCGTTTCGGAGTCAAAACCGGTTCTAACAAGTGGTATCAGAGCAGGAGCTCGATTGTACAGATCTATCACACGATTACGCACAGAAAATCATCAATTTCATATCCGAATTGCATCAGATTTCATCTATTTCTTCATCTTTTTCATTTTTTCACATTTTTCATTGAAAATCGTCAAATTGAATAGGTTTTTACGGTCGAAGATTGCTGATTTTTGGATATGTTGTGCGAAAACACCTGATCTACAACCCTACATAGCTTCAGATCTTAATTCAAAGCCGTTTGGGAGAAATCTGAGTTTTTCGGTCCGATTCTGCGTGTCCACAGCTCCATTTTGCACGAAACACCCTATTTCGCTTGAAAGTTCACCCATTTCGCACGAAATACCTCTTTTCGGTTGAAATTTCACTCATTTCGTATGAAACACCCCATTTCGTTTGAAAAACGTATTATTTCGCACGAAATGGCGAAATGAATTACATTTCGAACGAAATCATGTTTATTTCGCGTGAAATACATCTATTTCATGTGAAGACTTCATTTCGTTTGAAGTTGAGCTGTCATTTCGCACGATATGAACATCATTTCGTTTGAAAAGATTCCTTCATTTCGTTTGAGGTTGTTAGTTTACATTTGAAACATTAAATGCAATCGGTGTTAAGTTGTGAGTGTTAATTGTCATCCAGAAGTGTCTGTCCACTAAAACAAAAGGTCCAATTAACATCATACATCATCTCGGCCCATGTGAAACAATAAAAGCACCGATTCACTAGGTAATAACGGCCCAATCAGTTCTTTGAACAATTAAAGTTGTCGAGTGATAAGGGTTGCATGTGATAAGGGAGGCCCAATCAGATTTCAAGTAGTATCGTTTGCATGTGATCAAAGTTAATTGTCGCCCACCAACATCGATAGAATACATATAGTCATCGACCCAAGTGAACATATCTGTTACAATTAATTGTCTGTCAAATAATTCATTGGCCAATCAAAATGCCTTTATGAGTTTGCATGTGATGTATTATGAATTTGAATATTGAATGGTTTGAACTGTTGTCGGCCACATTAAAAATTTGAGGTCCAATTAGAATTGTGTTGTGCATTAAAAGTTGTCGGAAATTAAAATTTGAATATGTTGACTAATTGAAGTGGTTGTGTTGGACCCAGTATGGCCTTATCGACTTCTTTTTATGTAATATGGCAAGTGATTTCAGTATATGTGAAAAAGATGTGCGGAAATGGAAATCAGACTTTCAAGAAACAAGACCTACAGAATTATCAAGTTTATATCACTTTGAAACAAATTAGTTTAACAAGGTGATTGTAAGATTATTATCTAATACAAATGAATCTTGATTCCTGTGGGTGAGAAGAGCAGTGGAGTTTGAGTGTTTGTATGTGAATGCTAAGCTTCAAACTCAAATATTTTCAGCCTCTCGAGCCTTCTATTTATAGACGGCTGTGGACATGAATAAACAATTGTTTATTCATGCAATAAGTCCTGCATAAAGTAGCAATTTGACATATTCATTGAATCCATCGTTCAAGTTGCATTTGTAATCATGAAAACCAATAATGTCATGCTTCGGTCATGGGTGGCAGGATAGAGTTGTGATTTTAGACAAGTGGGTCTTTCATCAGAATTTCTGATAAGCCACTTCATCAGAAATTCTGGTGAACAAATCATCAGAAAGTTTGATGATCAGAATTTGTCAGAAACTGATGATATTTCATCAGAAATATCATCAGATCCATCAGAAACGACATTCTCTGATAATCCAAATGAACTCTTTATCAACTTGAGATTCTTTGTAGTAGATACTTTGCTTTTCAGTTGTCCCAACTGTTTTTCTTCATCTTGCTGTGTTCTTCAGGACTGTTATCTTCTTCAGAGATCCAGTTGATTGAGATTTTCTTCAATACTTACAAATAAAGTTTCCTAACAGTTTCCCCCTAAGTATTGTAAGAAAATGAACTATCTCTATGTCCAAATGTAAACAACTTTTAACTAATTCTTGAAAAAAAAGATCAAGTGACTATGTCCCACAGACATAAAGCATAAAACATACAAGTTAAAGCATAGACCATCCAACCATTGTAAAAGAAACAGAAAAACAAGTTCTAAATATTGTTCAAAACAAATACTATCTCATCAATTCATTTAATTGATCTTCACTCCACCTCTGTATTTGTCTCCTGGTTTCAGCTTTTTCTTGTGAACAATTATCTTTTGAGTTGCCTTGTACATTGAATTGTACCATTCTCTTGCTTCCATCCAATCTTCAATGCAATCTTCAATTTTCTTTCTTAGCTGTTCATTGTTCTTTCCTTTCATCTTGAGTTGCTCTTGTTTCTCATTTATGCAGTTTCTTATATACTTTAAAGTTTGGTTTGAATACCTGCAAATTTCACTGATTCTGAATAGAGCTTTCTCATCATGAGCATCTTTGAAGACTGCACAGATTTCTGGTGTGTCAAAGATTGCACCAGTTCTTGCTAATTTTGAAGGGATTTCAGCTGGAATCATTGTGTTGGGTGGAGGTATTAACACTTTAGTGTTATACTCGAAATTTATACACAGATCAAAGTCTGCTAATGCTGCTCTTTTGTATAATTTCGCTCCTGCACTTTTAACACTATCAAGAGCTCTCCTGATCACTACTGAACCACCTTTCCATTCATCAATGATGTTCTTCATCTTGACTATGTCCATTGGATGAATTTTATTAGCCAGGTCTGGATCAGTAACCTTTTGAACATCTTTGTCTTTTCTGACTAGGGTGTACTTGTTTTTACTTTCATTCCCTAGTAAGCCTCCTCCAGTAGTCAAAGTATCAACTCTTTCAATTGATACTATTGGATTGGTCTATTTGTTGTGCAATATCACCCAGCTGCCATTTTTTCTTTCTTCATAAATACCTTTACTCATTAGTGAGAGTGGCCTTGTTGGGTTGTCTTCTGGACCTTTCCAATAGTAGTGCTTCAGATGTTCTTCTGGATACATGATTGTGTGTAGATCACCTTCCAGCACTTCTGATTCTTTGATGTTGCCTTCTGAGTCTTCTCTCATTATTTTTCTTAGCCTTTTTGAAGAGGTCACTTCATGTTCCATTCTTCGCTTCTCTTTTGTATCCATCCTTATGCTAAATTCTGTTTCTCCAGTAATGGTTGTAGTTGATGGTTGAGCTGAAGTGTATTCTTTATGTTGGATACTTGAAGTGCCTGGCTTTGATATGTTTGGTGGAGGACCCATGGGTATCGTTGGGGAAATGCACAGGAGTTAGCCTTTCAGCACCTAAAGGATAGACTTTGTAGTGCACCTATCCTTTCACTGCCAGAGGGCACAGACGATTTTGCGGTTTACTGCGATGCATCAATTCAAGGTCTTGGTTGTGTATTGATGCAACGATATAAAGTCATAGCCTACGCCTCACGCCAACTCAAAGTTCACGAGAAGAACTACACCACACACGATTTAGAGCTGGGAGCTGTTGTTTTCGCACTTAAGTTATGGCGACATTACCTGTACGGTACCAAGTGCGCCATCTACACCGACCACAGGAGCCTAGAGCACATATTCAAGCAGAAGGAACTGAATATGCGGCAACGACGATGGGTCGAGCTACTGAATGACTATTGTTAGGGCTGGATTTTTATGACCTATGATCCTTACATGTGATCCTAACAAGTGATCCTTGTTTCTTTGGCAGATAGTGATCCTCAGAGGAGCTCCAAGATCAGGATCACGGATCATTCCAAGGATCCTCATACTAACGACTGTTCTCTTTGGACTTAATATTATCTTGCAGGAATTACGAGTTGGATCCGGTCTTAGCAACGTAAACAAGGAATCTATCACGCTAATCTCGCACATGCATAAACAAAGATGGACGTTATGACAAATATGGAAACTCAGCACAATTCAAGGGCGATTATTTAGGCTAAATTTACTTCTATTTCTAAAGGGGTAACGAGCTAGTAGTTAGGTGATTTGCCTAAAATAGAACCACATACACTTGTATAAATGGTACTCTTGAGCATTCGCAAGAACACACACATTTCTCACACGCTTTAGCATACGATACTATAGTGATCCTTGTACCTAGCTCGTTACCATCCGAAGTTGTAACCATTATTTGTTATATTGAAGTTTGGTGATCGGTAGTTTCCATCACCCGAGGTTTTTTATGCCGGAGATCATTCATTGATCAAGGGCTTTTTCCTCGTATAAATCCTTGTGTCACTTGTGCATTTTACATTTGAGTGATCCTTCACTTTGTTCATCATACCAAGCATCATTCCCCGTTTACATAAAGTTTGGTTGCATTATCTTTAAGTGATTTTTGACCAAAACAGTTTGGCGCCCACCGTGGGGCAATTGGTGCTTTATTCATAAGGAAATTTTTCTGTTGGTGATCATTCCGGAAGTGTTGCATGGTTTCGTCGTTGAAAAATACTTCCACAGCGATGTCTGCAGTCAATTCATCTAATGGCATTCCACCTTTGCCTCCACCACCAGCTGGATCTCAGAAAAATGCTGAGAAGAGACCAACTCCTATCTTCTCTAAACCTTCATCTTCTGCTCTAACTTCTTCTGCTCCCAGTACTAGTGATATATTTACTTTGATTTTGCAGATAAGGGATCGTATGCAGCAGCAGGATGAAATTAATGACAGGATCCTCAAGGAAATCGGAGATCTCAAAAGGCAAAAGAAAACGGCAGAGGATCATTCCCCACTAATGCCCAAATCTTTGAATTTTGATACTCCGATGGTTACTTCACAGCCATCAGAGGCCCCATACGTTCAACATATGGGTGGATTAAGAGGAGTGCATTTCGGCCCAGCAGTAGTGACTCAGGCATCAGGATCATATTTCCAACCGGCAGGATCCTATACTCAGCATATGGGATCCTTCATGAACTCAGGATCCTCCTTCGTTCCAGGATTATCCCAGGTTCAAGGATCCTCCTTCGTTCCAGGATCATCCCAGGTTCAAGGATCCTCCTTCGTTCCAGGATTATCCCAGGTTCAAGGATCCTCCTTCGTTCCAGGATCATCCCAGGTTCAAGGATCCTCCTTCGTTCCAGGATCATCCCAGGTTCAAGGATCCTCCTTCGTTCCAGGATCATCCCAGGTTCAAGGATCCTCCTTCGTTCCAGGATTATCCCAGGTTCAAGGATCCTCCTTAGTTCCAGGATCATCCCATATTCAGGGATCCCTTCAGATACCAGGATCCTTGAAGAATTTGCAAACAGGAAGTCCAGATGTCCATCAAGGAGATTTTATTCCAATGCAGTCCATTGCTTCCACTGGTCCATCCATCATCCCAGAATCCCAGCAATATGGATTCACATCCAATGTTCCTAACTTGAACCCGATGGGAGGTAATACTTTCAATAATTCTCTTACCACTAACCATGGATTCATGCAGGATACAGGTATCAATCATGCTATGGCCAGAGAACTACAAAAAACTGAAGGATATGATATCAAGTGTTCCAGGGATAGTCAAACCTATCCCGGAGATTGCAGATGGAAGCCATAAGGTATCTCGTTTTGCACCACCAATTTGTGATGCTGAGATACCCAAAAGATTCCATATCCCTACTATGAAGCTGTATGATGGTACAACGGATCCTGAGGAACACATAGCACAATACAGGGAGAGGATGGAGATCAATCCTATTCCAGAAAGGTTAAAGGAAGCATGCCTGTGCAAGGGATTTGGATCCAGTCTTACTGGATCAGCTCTTAAATGGCTGCTAAGTCTTCCCCCTTACTCTATTACTTCGTTTGCTAATTTAGTTAACCTATTCAATAATCAATTTTCTTGTAGCAGAAAATTTGAACGATTGACTAGTGATTTATATAGGATAACTCAGGGTCATAATGAATCATTAAGGGATTATATAACCAAATTTAGTAAAGAATCCTTGGACATTCCTAACTTGGATGTGGCCACAGCTGTTGAGGCCTTCAAGATGGGATTGCTTAAGGATTCATTGTTCTATGATGATCTTGTTATGACACCATGCAGGAACCTAGACGAAGTAAGAACTCGGGCACTCAGGTTCATCCGGCTAGAGGATGACAAGAGGATCCAGGAGAGACAAGTAGGATCCTCAAAACAAGAAAAGCAAGGATCCTCTTTCAAAGGCAACAAATTCAAATCCTATAACAGAACTGACAATCAGAATGTGCATGCTGTAGACCAAGAAGAGGATGATGAAGATTATCCTCCAATTTCTGAATACTGTTTTTCCGTTGATAATCATGAACTAATCCTTGCAATGCAGAATCTAGGAGAAAAGGCCAGATGGCCCAGAAAAAATGACAAAACAACCGCAACTAAAGATAAATCAAAGTGGTGTGCATACCATGAAAATTTTGGGCATTTGACAGAGGAATGCATCGCATTACGAAAGGAAATTGGATATCTGCTGAGCAAGGGGCATTTGAAAGAATTGTTGGGAAGAAAAAAGCAAAGGACTCAGGATCCTGAAAGGATCCCTGAGAAAGCTCCAGCTCCTCCGGTAGATGCACAAGTGATCAACTTTATTTCTGGAGGATCAGACATCTGTGGTACATCCTTCTCAGCAGCTAAAAGGCATGCAAAGGAAGCTAAAATGGATAACGGAGAAAGACCTATTCGAACATCGAGTGTCTCGGAAGGAAAAATCATAACCTTTGATGAGGATGATAGAATTAACATCCAGGATCCTCATCATGATAGTTTAGTTATTACTCTTTTTATTTCTAACCATTTTGTCCGCAGGATCCTTATTGACGGTGGAAGCTCAGTAAACATTATCCAGCTTGATGTTCTGAAGAAAATGGGTATCCCTGAATCAGATATCACACCAAGATCCTCCGTGCTTGTAGGATTTAGTGGCGAAACTAAGAAAACCCTGGGGGACATCAAACTCCCAATTTATGTGGAAGGACTACATAATTATCAAAAGTTTTGTGTTATTGACTGTTTGTCTTGCTGTAATGTTATCCTTGGCAGGCCCTGGATACACGATATGAAGGCAGTCCCATCCACCTACCATCAGTGTGTGAAGCTCCCTAGCCCATGGGGAATAATCAAGATCGATAGTGATCAACAGGAGGCTAAGGATTGTTACACCTCATCAATGAAACCAGCCTCGAAATCAAGGGAGCAATAGCAATTAAAGTATCCTCCAAGGGGTGTCTTGGAGGCAAGAGAGCAGGATGTGACGAAATCCTCTTGGATCCTGATGATCCTGAATCCAAAATCTACATCGGATCAGGGATCCTTGATAAAATGAAAGAAGACATAGTATCCTTCCTCAAAAGAAGAAAATCTACCATTGCATGGAAACATGAGGATATGACAGGTATATCTAAGGATATTATCACTCATAAACTTGGCATTGACAGGTCAATTAAACTAATCCATCAAAAAAGGAGGAAGTTTGCACCAGAAAGAAATGCCATTATCCAGGAAGAGGTAGAAAGATTACTACGAGCAGGTATGATTAGAGAAGTGAAGTATCCAAAATGGCTAGCCAATGTGGTTGTTGTTCAAAAGAAAAATGGAAAGTGGAGGGTATGTGTCGATTTCACTGATTTGAATAAGGCATGTCCCAAGGATCCTTTCCCATTACCCCACATTGACTCCATGGTGGATGCAACGGCGGGTCATGAACTGTTAACCTTTATGGATGCATCATCTGGATTCCAACAAATTCAGATGGAACCATCTGACCAAGAGGATACGGCCTTTACGACCCCAACCGGTTTATATTGTTATATTGCTATGCCTTTTGGATTAAGAAATGCAGGTGCAACATATCAAAGGCTAGTGAATATGATGTTCAAAGATCAAATTGGACAAACTATGGAAGTGTACATAGACGATATGGTGGTGAAATCCAAAAAAGCTGAGGATCACCTAAGGGACTTGGAGGAAGCATTTGATATCCTTGATAATTATAACATGAAGCTTAATCCTTCAAAATGTCACTTTGGTGTTAAAGCAGGTAAATTCTTAGGATATATGGTAACCCAGAGGGGCATTGAAGCAAGCCCGGAACAAATCAAAGCATTGGTGAATATCAAATCCCCTGCCAACGCTAAGGATGTGCAAAGACTAACAGGCAGGATAGCAGCTTTAAACAGATTTATATCCAAATCCTCAGAAAAGTGTAAAGAATTCTATGATATCCTAAGAAAGAACAAGAAATTCGAATGGACTGAAAAGCATGAGAATGCTTTACAAGCCCTAAAAGAATACATGTCCTCAGCACCAGCATTGATGAAACCAGAAAAAGGAGATGTGTTATCCTTATACCTTGCGGTATCCTCAAAAGCAGTAAGTGCAGTCCTTGTTAAGGATCATGAAGGTACACAATATCCTGTCTATTATGTAAGTAAGAGTTTACTTGATGCTGAATCCAGGTATTCACACCTTGAAAAACTTATTCTTGCACTGATTATGGCATCTACTAAACTAAGACATTATTTTGAAACCCATGTTATTGTTGTTAGAACTAATTTTCCAATTAAGAATGTCCTCAGGAAACCAGAGATGTCCGACAGAATGGCTAAGTGGGCAGTAAAGCTTAGTGCCCATGATATAAGATATGAGCCTAGAACAGCCATCAAATCCCAAGCATTAGCAGACTTTGTGGCTGATTTCAGTAGTGATTTACAAAAGGAAGCCGGAGCAGGAAAGGGGGCATATAGATTGCTTACCATGGAAGGTAATCTGTTACCAAGAGCCTGGAATGCTGTCCACTTGAAAAAATATTTCATGTAAGCATGATCCTTCTGGCATGAGTGATCCTTACATTGGAAGTATCCTTCAAGGATCCCTGAAGCATCAATGATCCTTACTCTGGTAATGTCCTAAGCTTGAACTCTTATTTACATATCTTCTTATTTAAGGATAAGGATCATGTATCCTTCATCCTTCTCTCACGAGATTTTGAGTTCTGATAAGTCCAGGTATCCTTAGCATAATGTCAACAATCTTCAGAAGCAACTCAGATCCTTGGGTTCAACCCCAGTTATCCTTGGGCTTGTCCCCAGTTTTCGCCTGTAGCGCACGATGATCCTGGTATAGTTCACGTCTTTGGGACCAGTACTCGCTTTAGGGGCCGATAACCTCATCGTACTGGCTATACCTAGGATCCTACGTATAATGGTAGACGTACCATACATCCGTTCCTAAGGTTTATAACGTCTTCACGTTAGCTAAGGTTTTGGCATTTTCATGTCACTAAGTTTGGATAGTCGCCAGTAAGGGCCATACTCCAGTTTACATACGATCCTTGGGCTTGTCCCCAGTTATCCTTCGGGCTTGTCCCCAGTGATCCTTTGGGCTTGTCCCCAGTTATCCTTTGGGCTTGTCCCCAATTATCCTTTGGGCTTGTCCCCAGTTACTAACTTATCTTTTATATTGGCTTAGTCCCAAGTTATATTCCATTTTTCAGGTTTTCGAAGTTAAACAGTTAAGGATCCTTAATCCTTATTATCCATTAAAGTTTTACTTATGGTTATCCTGATTAAAGGTTAGGATCCTAACTTGGATCCTCAGGTATGATCCTTAACTATTTTTAATTTCATTCATTATTCATTTGAATAACCCTTATACCTTGACAACTGGCCCATGATCCTTAAAATGAATTACTTTTTGGAAGTTTTCAACTATAGGATACTTGATCCTGGATCGTATCCTAAACTTCTTAAACATAATTTGATTAAGCTTTTCTCACAAGTATATATCAAAACAATTGGAAATTAAAAGGATAACAACACAAGATAAGCCAAAAAGATTAGAGTTATTTTATTAACAAAGGTTTAAAACCCTTCATAAGTTGTCAAAATTGCCAACCTACGTTTCTACCAGCAAAACGTGGCCCGTCCACATGGGTTGGCAAAGGGTGTCCATTCTCTGTGCGGTCATAGCATGCAGGAAATTAAAAGGCGGCAGGATCACAATGGCTTCATCCCCCAAACAGAGGATCCATCCACCATTTGTAATCCTACCTATTGTCTGAAGGATCCTGGATCCTCAACCCTAAACCTATTGTTCGAGTTACAGACCATAATTGTTTTAAAACATCAACAACCACCAAACAAAAAAAAAATTGGGCTCCGGCTATGTCTAGAAGTTTCCTTCATCGCCCAATCCTGCAGCTCAATCCTTCGCTGCACCATCACCACCGGCTCCACTTGCCTCTCCACCCTGATCCTTGCCAGCATCACCACCCTCAAGCATCGGGATCTCCTCAGCTTCATCATCATCCTCCAACTCTGCCAGCCTCGCCTTCCAACCCTCTACATCCCATGTGCTTTTGTCGAAGGCAGGATCCTAAGCCTCCATAGCCATCTGCAGCCGGATCTTATACATGGTTATTGCAGCGGAGACCTTGGCATCCTGGGTGATCTCATGCTTTTCATAATCAAAATTGATCAGCATCCTGGCAGCATTATCCTTAGTGGCCCGGAGCTCCTTCTCAAGATCAGCTATCTTAAGATCCTTCAGCACACCCACTCGTTGGAGGTCAGCAATCTGGCGGTCTTGATCCTCGACGTGGCCAGCATACGTCTCTATCTCAGCAAATTTCTGCAAGGAAGACAAGGCATAACATCAGAAACAAGTAATCCTCAGACACCAAAGTATACACAAACAGGGGCAGTGATCCTTACCTCGTTGACGTAATCCAGAAACTGTTGACGCAGCAGGGGCAGACCTTGGAAATCCTCGGCTTCAGAGGCCTTCCTCTTCTTTCCTTTACCCCTGATAGGTGCTTTAGGGGCTGAAGCAGTTGGGCTAGCAGCAGGAGTCTTCTTCCTTGAGGATTTGACATTTGTAAGATCATCAATGCCAAACTTTGAAGCAGACTTAGAGGATTTCCCAGCATCTACACAACCAAAATAAGATAAGTATTCTAATTAAATTTGAAAATCCTACATCGAATTACTTTTCAAATGAGGATACTTACTTGACATTGTGACAGAGGCAGAGGATACTTCTTGAGAATCCTGGATGGCAACCTGAAAAGTTCTTGTCTCCGGATCAAGCTTCCTAAAGGCCAAGAGTCTCTCTTTTGCAGCAGGAGTCAACCTAAGATGAGCAACAGATATAGCTGCACAATAAACGAGAAAAAGTTAGTGCTCCTTATCTTAAGGAACAAATTCTATGGTGATCCTTCCAGGATCCTCTATCCTACCATGGGTAGCCCACTCCTTGGTCAAATCCTTCCCATTAGGGATGGAATCTCTCCTAACAAAAAAGAATCGTCGCTTCCAGTTCGTGTCGTTCTTGGTAACTTTGAAAACAGGGTGATCCTCTCCAGTTTTTCGTTTGAACAAATATCGATGGGATCCAAAAGTGGTAAGATCATACATCTCAGCCAACTCCGCCATGCCGAGGTCAATCCCTTCTTGTTCAATGATCCTCTCAAGGGTGTATAACACCCTCCAGATCATCGGCATCGCCTGGATATAGCAGATGCCGGTAAGGGAGAAAAAGGATTGGGTGAACTGAGGAAAAGGATACGAATATCCTATCAAGAAAGGAGTGACCGGGAAAGCTACCCAAGTCTCAGAGATGAAATCACTCAGAGCGGTAGGACTAAAAGACTTGAAAAGGGTTTCCGCCGGGAAACAACGACGGATTTTATCGATTTGAGGGTCGGTGAAGCAACACCTCTCGGTGGGGGAATCTTTGATGATCCCTTGACCCTTTAAGGGGCTGTTCTTCTTAGGATCCTTGCAGGGGGAGTTCCGGAGCAACATCTTTTACAGAAGAATAGAAGAAGAAGAAAAACAGAGCAAGAGAGAAGAAGATGAAAAGGAGAATACCTGGTTGATCTTCTGAATACGGTTATAAAGGGAGTTGCTTTAAATTTAAATGCATTCGATCCTATCCCTATTTCTATTTATAATCATGATTGTGCAGGGTTGTCACCTCCATGACGTCAGACCATAACGGATAGTTCCACCTTAACGGCTATATATCCGTTGAGTTAGTTAGAGATAAGATTCAGCAAAATATAACTCGTTTATATTACATAAATACTCCTTATATTTTGGGGGCAATTGTTAGGGCTGGATTTTTATGACCTATGATCCTTACATGTGATCCTAACAAGTGATCCTTGTTTCTTTGGCAGATAGTGATCCTCAGAGGAGCTCCAGGATCAGGATCACGGATCATTCCAAGGATCCTCATACTAACGACTGTTCTCTTTGGACTTAATATTATCTTGCAGGAATTACGAGTTGGATCCGGTCTTAGCAACGTAAACAAGGAATCTATCACGCTAATCTCGCACATGCATAATCAAAGATGGACGTTATGACAAATATGGAAACTCAGCACAATTCAAGGGTGATTATTTAGGCTAAATTTACTTCTATTTCTAAAGGGGTAACGAGCTAGTAGTTAGGTGATTTGCCTAAAATAGAACCACATACACTTGTATAAATGGTACTCTTGAGCATTCGCAAGAACACACACATTTCTCACACGCTTTAGCATACGATACTATAGTGATCCTTGTACCTAGCTCGTTACCATCCGAAGTTGTAACCATTATTTGTTATATTGAAGTTTGGTGATCGGTAGTTTCCATCACCCGAGGTTTTTTATGCCGGAGATCATTCATTGATCAAGGGCTTTTTCCTCGTATAAATCCTTGTGTCACTTATGCATTTTACATTTGAGTGATCCTTCACTTTGTTCATCATACCAAGCATCATTCCCCGTTTACATAAAGTTTGGTTGCATTATCTTTAAGTGATTTTTGACCAAAACAACTATGAGTGCTCCATCAGGTATCATTCGGGCAAGGCCAATGTTGTGGCTGCCGCCCTCAGTCGAAAGGATACTGCGCCTAAGCGCGTGCGAGCTTTGCAACTCACGATCCATTCTAGTCTACCTTCCCAAATACGAGCTGTTCAGATGGAAGCACTGAAACCAGAGAACGTCAGGGCTGAAGCCCTACGTGGGTCAAGACAACGTTTAGAACAAAAGGAAGACGGTGCTTACTACGTAACAGGACGCATTTGGGTTCCACTCTATGGCAACCTACGAGAACTTGTGATGGATGAGGCACACAAGTCCCGCTACTCGGTACACCCTGGTTCGGATAAGATGTACCACGATATTAAAACTACGTATTAGTGGCCTAGCATGAAGGCCCACATAGCAACTTACGTCAGCAAGTGTTTGACTTGTGCGCGAGTCAAGACAGAATATCAGAAACCCTCAGGCCTACTCCAGCAACCAGAGATACCACAATGGAAATGGGAGCAAATTTCCATGGATTTCGTTACTGGCCTACCTAGATCTCAGCGCGGAAACGATACTATTTGGGTGATCGTGGATCGACTCACAAAATCCGCACACTTCTTGGCGATCAAGGAAACGGATAAATTATCCACTCTAGCGGAAATATACCTCAAGGAAGTTGTTTCGAGGCACGGGGTGCCCACATCTATTATCTCCGATCGATATGCACGTTTTACTTCAGAGCTGTGGCAAGCAATGCACAAGTCCTTTGGCTCACGTTTAGATATGAGCACAGCGTATCACCCTCAGACGGACGGGCAGTCCGAGCGCACTATTCAGACCTTAGAAGACATGCTTCGTGCATGTGTAATCGACTTTGGCAACAGCTGGGAAAAGCATCTGCCACTTGTGGAATTCTCGTACAATAACAGCTACCACACCAGCATTAAAGATGCTCCGTTTGAGGCATTGTACGGACGTAAATGCCGGTCACCTCTTTGTTGGGCAGAGGTGGGGGATAGTCAGATCACTGGTCCGGAACACGTGTTGGACACTACTGAACGGATTGCTCAGATACGAAAACGCATGGCGGCAGCTCGTGACCGTCAGAAAGTCTACGCCGATAAGGGCAGGAAACCACTAGAGCTCTAGGTTGGGGAGCGGGTACTACTCAAAGTTTCACCCTGGAAGGGTGTGGTTCGTTTTGGTAAACGGGGCAAACTTAACCCACGATACGTTGGACCTTTCGAAATCATTGAGAAGATAGGCAGGGTGGCCTACAGACTAAACTTACCAGCAGAACTCGGTGCAGTTCACAACGTTTTTCACGTGTCGAATCTGAAGAAGTGTCTGTCAGATGAGACCCACATAGTTCCTCTGAAGGAACTCACTATCGACGAGCAGTTACGATTCGTCGAGGAACCAGTTGAAATCACGGACCAGGATGTTAAGGTCCTCAAGAGCACTAGAATACCTCTCGTTCGAGTTCGTTGGAACTCACGTCGCGGCCCAGAGTTCACCTGGGAGCGCGAAGATCAGATGAAACAAAAGTATCCCCAACTGTTCGCAAACAGTACGACCACTACTGAGGCTGAAGCTACGGAATTTCGGGGCGAAATTCCAGATCAACGGGGGGAGGATGTGACACCCCAGGAAAACCGGGAAAACCATACAACTTAACTAGCTTCCTCAGTGAGTGCTTACCAAATTTCGGGACGAAATTTCTTTCAACTTGGGGATGATGTGACAACTCGAAATTTAGAACCCTTCATTGTATCTCGATGTAACATGCTTGAACATTATGTGACTAGCTAACTTGTCAATTTAGTAAATGATATAAGTGAACCTTTTATGTGATTATGTGTGTGCTTATATGTATAGTATGTATATATATGTATAAGTGAGCCGAGAACCAAGAACCCGACTCGAGACCATGCGGTCTCGAGTGAATAATGAAACAGTGGGCTGGATGGGCCACGCACCTCATTTAACCCAACCGAAAGCCCTTTAGGGTGCACTACTTAGAACGGATATATAACCTTAGTGGATAGCCATGTTCGCCATTTCTTTGGACAACACACTCACTCTCACACACACCTTCTCCTACACACTCTCTCTCTAGAGAAACCTTCAACCCTAGAGAATCAAGCATCACCTCCCCTCCTATCTCTCGGATCAAATCGGAATCAACAAGAACTCGGTCAAGCTCATCACCAACACTCGGACACTCCATTTTATTCATCTTCTTTACCATCTCGGTGCCTTTCACAATCGGTTAGTGTTTCTAGATGCTCACTAGGTGTTTATGTGACTAATGATGCTACTTGCCTTGATGAAATAGCATGATGATGTTCTTAATGTGTATGATGATGATAATCGGTTAACATGTCTTGATTTCGGATATATTGCATGATGGGTTAATGATATCTTGTGTTTAAATGAGATTTAAACCATTAGTTGTTAATGTTCATGAAACCGGCTTGCATATGTGTATTAGATAGTATCATGTTAATCGGATTAGTGTAGAGTCGAGTTGAGGTGTTATGTGATGATTTGAAACCATTAGATGAGTATGTTCAAGTGTTTTGATGGTTATGCATGTTATGACTATGATTAATGCTAAAAACCCTAAAATATGATGAACAAGTTTGATGATCAACATGAACATGACTTGAATATATGAAGAACTTGTTGAGTATGATATGAATGTGTTATGAATATTTGAAATCTGATTGTTTGATCCATTTTGGTTAATAACTAGACAAGAAAACATGTTTAGTGGATAGTACACAATTGTTGCAAGAAATCAAAACTCTATTGGATAGTACACTGTGAAGGATCAGCAGGTGTCCAGTCGAGACCCTTGGTTTCGACTCGAGACCATAAACATGATAACTCGAGAACATAGATTGCGACACAGGTTGCGAGTCGAGAACCCCTAGTCTCGACTCGAGACCACACATGATCATCACACAAACATCATGACCCGAGACCATGCTTGCGAGTCCGGTTGCGACTCGAGACCAATACATGCATGACCCGAAACCACCTCAGTTGCGACTCGAGATCTTGTAGGCTACAACTCGAGACCATATGCATGTACACGCTATTTGGACTTCCACACTGTTACGGGCCTAAGTAATTGGGCCGAGCATATGGGCCGTATGTACTACTGTTAATTGAGTACGTTGTGCACTATTGTTGAACTGCCATGATAGACGTGTATGCCATGATCGTTACTTTTGTATGAATACGTGTAGATAATACGTGCACTACTTGGGTTGAACCTGACTTGAACGGTATCTATGTTAGGACGTAGTTGACCACTTACAACCCGATTGACCTTTCTGTGTATCTGCCGAGCAAACCAAGGTGAGTTCACACCCTCTACAAAGCATGGGATTCCCTGAGTTGGGAATGGGGTTAAGGAACGTAGATTCCTCGTCCTCCTTGGGTAGGACAGCAATGGTTCAGGAATGTAATTCCTCGTCCTCACGGACAGATAACTCGTACTAGACCAAAACTCTATCACGAAGTCCCTCCTTTTATATCGACTTAATCGCCGGGCCAATGGCGAGCGGGTCATTAGTTAGATAGCGCTATTTAGGTCTGACAAACCTCACACCGTGCCACAGAGGACGGGCGTGAACTAATGGATCTGGGGCACGTCAATGATGATAGACATTGACAGTTTCAGGGCACATAAACATGACTACAGTCAGCAGTCGATATGGTAACGAGTCTAGTGTATACATGGGGTAGCCCCCACGGCCGAAATGCCAGATAACTAACACGGGGTAGCCCCCACGGCTGGAATGCTAGAGTAACCGGGAATAAACAAGTCACGTTTTTCAACTATGGGGTAACCCCCACGGCAGGATGCCAGATAAAGGAAACTGTTTTCGAAACAAACTAAAATGAACACCCAACTGTGAACTCACTCAACTTGTTGTTGACTCGTTACTACATGCTTTGCAGGACCATAGGTACTTAGCTGGAGCTTGCATGGAGGAGAGTCGTTGTGGGACATGGATAGCTGCGTGCCATGTTAAACTTGGAAACAAATGAACTTATGTTTTGGTTTTAAATCTTATGCTTCTGCTTGCAACTTAAACTATGCTTTGTTTGAACACCAATTGTATTGGTTGGATTTTTATAACTACTTATATGCCTGTTCAATATGATTGGTGGCTGGATCCTGGTCAGTCACTCCTCCAAGCGGTAGTACTCCGCAGGTGGATTTGGGGGTGTGACAGATTGGTATCAGAGCCATTGGTTATAGTGAACTTGGTTTTAATAAAGGAGAAACGTTTTTGTTAAAACCAGACTATAACCCGTACAGTGCTCAACGGTCCACAACGACGCTTCACTCCACATGCAAGGCTCGACATTCTAGGTGATATGATCTGTGTATACTGCCTACTTGTTAGTTACATAGTACATTGCCCATGGTATGCTTGATTAGTATAGCTACTATTGCTTGAACACATGTGTGCTTACTCCCTTCTGCCATCGCACTTTCGCGAACCTCTCTCACTCATGTTTCCCTCTTGTATGAAGATCATGAGTGGACGCGTTAACATGACTCAAGCCCAGTTGACGGCCCTGATTAACGAACGAGTTGCCGCAGCACTTGCAGCTGCATACGCAGGAGGTATATCCTGTAGTCCGAACTCATTCTAGGATCTTTAGGATCCTACTCTCATGAACCAACCTTTGTGTTAAACTCTGTCTTTCTTTCACCTACCTTAGGTCAACATGCTCAGCCACCGGTGTGCACCTTTAAGACCTTTATGGACTGCCGACCCACTACTTTTAGCGGAACTGAAGGAGCAGTAGGTCTCCTCCACTGGTTTGAGAAACTAGAATCTGTCTTCGAAATGTGTGAATGCCCTGAGGCGCGCAGGGTGAAGTATGCTACCGGTACTCTCGAGGGTTTAGCCCTCACATGGTGGAACGCTCAGGTTCAAATGCTGGGGTTGGTTGCTGCCAACGCCACCCCATGGGAAACTTTCAAGGAAATGATCAGGGAGGAATACTACGGTCGCGATGACATTCATAAGCTGGAAGACGAGTACTACAACCTCAAGATGACGGGGTCAGAAATTGAGGCGTATACTAAGAGATCGCATGAGCTTGCCTTATTGTGTCCTACTATGGTGGACCCTCCATTTAAGCGAATTGAACTCTTTCTCAAGGGCTTGGTGCCAGAAATCCAAAGTCATGTGACTTCAGCAAACCTGGCCACTATCCAGCAGGTTGTTCAGTTGGCTCACCGTCTTACTGATCAGGCGGTGGAGCAAAACAAGTTACCAAAGCGCATAGGTGCTGCAACTACTTCTGGTACCTCTAGTGACAACAAACGAAAATGGGATGGAGCTTCAAGCAAGGGTTCAACTTCTGTGCAATCTCAGTCTCAGCAGAGAAAAACTGATGACTACAAGAGCCCCAGTCAGCAATCGTCTGGTAGTCAAAGTCATGGTGGGTACAAAGGGAATCACCCCAAATGCAATCGCTGCAACCTACACCACAGTGGGCCATGCACCAGGGGCAACTGTCATCGGCGCAACAAGCCTGGTCACACCGCAAAGGATTGCAGGAGCTTATACCCCGCCAATCAGAATCGTCAGCAAGCTCAACAGAATCAGCGGCAGCAACAGGGTAACAACAAAGGGTGCTTTCAGTGTGGAGCTGAAGGCCACTTCAAGAAAGATTGTCCCCAACTGAACCAGAACCAGAACAACAACAGCAACAACAATCAGGGGAATGGTAACAATGGGAACCACAACAACAATAATGGTGCCAGGGGGCGGGTGTTCGTGATTGGCCAAGGTGAAGGAAGGAATGACCCCAACGTGGTGACGGGTAAGTTCCTTCTCGACGACTTTTATGTTACAGTTTTATTTGATTCGGGTGCCGATACTAGCTATGTGTCACTAGAAGTTAGTCAAATGCTTAAGCGTATTCCAACACCCTTGAACAACAAGCACACTGTAGAGCTAGCTAATGGTAAGAGTTTGGAGGCCTCACACGTAGTGAAAGGTTGCAAACTTATTCTCGCTAACCAAACCTTCTCTATTGACCTTATTCCTATCGTCTTGGGTAGTTTTGACGTTTTCATTGGGATGGATTGGCTATCCCAACACCGAGCAGAGATCCTTTGCAACGAGAAGATTGTTCGTATTCCTGGTTCCGATAGTGAACCTCTCATAATTCGTGGCGACAAGAGGAGTGCTGTTGAGAACATCATCTCTCTCCTTAAGGCCCAGAAGTGCTTACGAAAGGGCCACACTGCCGTTTTGGCTCTCGTTACTGACACCTCGGAGAAAGAAAAGAAGATAGAAGATTTTCCAGTTGTACGTGACTATCCTGAGGTATTCCCTGAGGAATTACATAGTCTTCCACCCCATCGCCAAGTCGAGTTTCAGATTGAACTAGCTCCTGGAGCTGCACCTATAGCTCGTGCACCTTATCGTTTAGCTCCATCAGAGTTGGAAGAACTCTCTACACAACTACAAGAACTCTTGGATAAGGGTTTCATTCGTCCAAGTTCATCGCCCTGGGGAGCCCCAGTGTTATTTGTGAAGAAGAAAGATGGTACCTTCAGAATGTGTATCGACTATCGTGAACTCAACAAGGTGACTGTGAAGAATCGTTATCCTCTACCACGTATTGACGACTTGTTCGACCAGTTGCAGGGGTCGAGCTACTATTCAAAGATCGATCTGAGATCGGGATATCACCAGCTGAGAGTTCGAGAAGAGGATGTCTCTAAGACAGCCTTTAGAACTCGTTATGAGCACTATGAGTTTTTGGTCATGCCTTTTGGGCTGACAAACGCACCTGCGGTTTTCATGGACTTGATGAACCGAGTGTGCAAGCCATAGCTGGACAAATTCGTTATAGTCTTCATCGACGACATCCTGATCTATTCTAAGAGTCAGGAGGAACACGAGCAGCATCTACGACTTATTCTGGAACTCCTTCGAACCGAACAGCTTTACGCAAAGTTCTCGAAATGCGACTTCTGGCTTCGAGAAGTCCATTTCCTAGGCCACGTGGTAAACAAGGATGGGATTCACGTTGATCCATCCAAGATAGACTCTATTAAGAACTGGCCTGCACCTCGTACACCAAAGGAAATTCGCCAATTCTTGGCATTGGCAGGTTACTACAGGAGATTCATTAAGGATTTTTCTAGGATTGCACAGCCTCTCACCTCGCTAACACAGAAAGGCGTTGTTTATCGCTGGGGAAATGCACAGGAGTTAGCCTTTCAGCACCTAAAGGATAGACTTTGTAGTGCACCTATCCTTTCACTGCCAGAGGGCACAGACGATTTTGCGGTTTACTGCGATGCATCAATTCAAGGTCTTGGTTGTGTATTGATGCAACGAGATAAAGTCATAGCCTACGCCTCACGCCAACTCAAAGTTCACGAGAAGAACTACACCACACACGATTTAGAGCTGGGAGCTGTTGTTTTCGCACTTAAGTTATGGCCACATTACCTGTACGGTACCAAGTGCGCCATCTACACCGACCACAGGAGCCTAGAGCACATATTCAAGCAGAAGGAACTGAATATGCGGCAACGACGATGGGTCGAGCTACTGAATGACTATGAGTGCTCCATCAGGTATCATCCGGGCAAGGCCAATGTTGTGGCTGACGCCCTCAGTCGAAAGGACACTGCGCCTAAGCGCGTGCGAGCTTTGCAACTCACGATCCATTCTAGTCTACCTTCCCAAATACGAGCTACTCAGATGGAAGCACTGAAACCAGAGAACGTCAGGGCTGAAGCCCTACGTGGGTCAAGACAACGTTTAGAACAAAAGGAAGACGGTGCTTACTACGTTACAGGACGCATTTGGGTTCCACTCTATGGCAACCTACGAGAACTTGTGATGGATGAGGCACACAAGTCCCGCTACTCGGTACACCCTGGTTCGGATAAGATGTACCACGATATTAAAACTACGTATCGGTGGCCTAGCATGAAGGCCCACATAGGAACTTACGTCAGCAAGTGTTTGACTTGTGCGCGAGTCAAGACAGAATATCAGAAACCCTCAAGCCTACTCCAGCAACCAGAGATACCACAATGGATATGGGAGCAAATTTCCATGGATTTCGTTACTGGCCTACCTAGATCTCAGCGCGGAAACGATACTATTTGGGTGATCGTGGATCGACTCGCAAAATCCGCACACTTCTTGGCGATCAAGGAAACGGATAAATTCTCCACTCTAGCGGAAATATACCTCAAGGAAGTTGTTTCGAGGCACGGGGTGCCCACCTCTATTATCTCCGATCGAGATGCACGTTTTACTTCAGAGCTGTGGCAAGCAATGCACAAGTCCTTTGGCTCACGTTTAGATATGAGCACAACGTATCACCCTCAGACGGACGGGCAGTCCGAGCGCACTATTCAGACCTTAGAAGACATGATTCGTGCATGTGTAATCGACTTTGGCAACAGCTGGGAAAAGCATCTGCCACTTGTGGAATTCTCGTACAATAACAGCTACCACACCAGCATTAAAGCTGCTCCGTTTGAGGCATTGTACGGACGTAAATGCCGGTCACCTCTTTGTTGGGCAGAGGTGGGGGATAGTCAGATCACTGGTCCGGAACACGTGGTGGACACTACTGAACGGATTGCTCAGATACGAAAACGCATGGCGGCAGCTCGTGACCGTCAGAAAGTCTACGCCGATAAGGGCAGGAAACCACTAGAGCTCCAGGTTGGGGAGCGGGTACTACTCAAAGTTTCACCCTGGAAGGGTGTGGTTCGTTTTGGTAAATGGGGCAAACTTAACCCACGATACGTTGGACCTTTCAAAATCATTGAGAAGATAGGCAGGGTGGCCTACAGACTAAACTTACCAGCAGAACTCGGTGCAGTTCACAACGTTTTTCACGTGTCGAATCTGAAGAAGTGTCTGTCAGATGAGACCCACATAGTTCCTCTGAAGGAACTCACTATCGACGAGCAGTTACGATTCGTCGAGGAACCAGTTGAAATCACGGACCAGGATGTTAAGGTCCTCAAGAGCACTAGAATACCTCTCGTTCGAGTTCGTTGGAACTCACGTCGCGGCCCAGAGTTCACCTGGGAGCGCGAAGATCAGATGAAACAAAAGTATCCCCAACTGTTCGCAAACAGTACGACCACTACTGAGGCTGAAGCTACGGAATTTCGGGGCGAAATTCCAGATCAACGGGGGGAGGATGTGACACCCCAGGAAAACCGGGAAAACCATACAACTTAACTAGCTTCCTCAGTGAGTGCTTACCAAATTTCGGGACGAAATTTCTTTAAACTTGGGGATGATGTGACAACTCGAAATTTAGAACCCTTCATTGTATCTCGATGTAACATGCTTGAACATTATGTGACTAGCTAACTTGTCAATTTAGTAAATGATATAAGTGAACCTTTTATGTGATATGTGTGTGCTTGTATGTATAGTATGTATATATATGTATAAGTGAGCCGAGAACCAAGAACCCGACTCGAGACCATGCGGTCTCGAGTGAACAATGAAACAGTGGGCCGGATGGGCCACGCACCTCATTTAACCCAACCGAAAGCCCTTTAGGGTGCACTACTTAGAATGGATATATAACCTTAGTGGATAGCCATGTTCGCCATTTCTTTGGACAACACACTCACTCTCACACACACCTTCTCCTACACACTCTCTCTCTAGAGAAACCTTCAACCCTAGAGAATCAAGCATCACCTCCCCTCCTATCTCTCGGATCAAATCGGAATCAACAAGAACTCGGTCAAGCTCATCACCAACACTCGGACACTCCATTTTATTCATCTTCTTTACCATCTCGGTGCCTTTCACAATCGGTTAGTGTTTCTAGATGCTCACTAGGTGTTTATGTGACTAATGATGCTACTTGCCTTGATGAAATAGCATGATGATGTTCTTAATGTGTATGATGATGATAATCGGTTAACATGTCTTGATTTCGGATATATTGCATGATGGGTTAATGATATCTTGTGTTTAAATGAGATTTAAACCATTAGTTGTTAATGTTCATGAAACCGGCTTGCATATGTGTATTAGATAGTATCATGTTAATCGGATTAGTGTATAGTCGAGTTGAGGTGTTATGTGATGATTTGAAACCATTAGATGAGTATGTTCAAGTGTTTTGATGGTTATTCATGTTATGACTATGATTAATGCTAAAAACCCTAAAATATGATGAACAAGTTTGATGATCAACATGAACATGACTTGAATATATGAAGAACTTGTTGAGTATGATATGAATGTGTTATGAATATTTGAAATCTGATTGTTTGATCCATTTTGGTTAATAACTAGACAAGAAAACATGTTTAGTGGATAGTACACAATTGTTGCATGAAATCAAAACTCTATTGGATAGTACACTGTGAAGGATCAGCAGGTGTCCAGTCGAGACCCTTGGTTTCGACTCGAGACCATAAACATGATAAATCGAGAACATAGATTGCGACACAGGTTGCGAGTCGAGAACCCCTAGTCTCAACTCGAGACCACACATGATCATCACACAAACATCATGACCCGAGACCATGCTTGCGAGTCCGGTTGCGACTCGAGACCAATACATGCATGACCCGAAACCACCTCAGTTGCGACTCGAGATCTTGTAGGCTACAACTCGAGACCACATGCATGTACACGCTATTTGGACTTCCACACTGTTACGGGCCTAAGTAATTGGGCCGAGCATATGGGCCGTATGTACTACTGTTAATTGAGTATGTTGTGCACTGTTGTTGAACTGCCATGATAGACGTGTATGCCATGATCGTTACTTGTGTATGAATACGTGTAGATAATACGTGCACTACTTGGGTTGAACCTCACTTGAACGGTATCTATGTTAGGACGTAGTTGACCACTTACAACCCGATTGACCTTTCTGTGTATCTGCCGAGCAAACCAAGGTGAGTTCACACCCTCTACAAAGCATGGGATTCCCTGGGTTGGGAATGGGGTTAAGGAACGTAGATTCCTCGTCCTCCTTGGGTAGGACAGCAATGGTTCAGGAATGTAATTCCTCGTCCTCACGGACAGATAACTCGTACTAGACCAAAACTCTATCACGAAGTCCCTCCTTTTATATCGACTTAATCGCCGGGCCAATGGCGAGCGGGTCATTAGTTAGATAGCGCTATTTAGGTCTGACAAACCTCACACCGTGCCGCAGAGGACGGGCGTGAACTAATGGATCTGGGGCACGTCAATGATGATAGACATTGACAGTTTCAGGGCACATAAACATGACTACAGTCAGCAGTCGATATGGTAACGAGTCTAGTGTATACATGGGGTAGCCCCCACGGCCGAAATGCCAGATAACTAACACGGGGTAGCCCCCACGGCTGGAATGCCAGAGTAACCGGGAATAAACAAGTCACGTTTTTCAACTATGGGGTAACCCCCACGGCAGGATGCCAGATAAAGGAAACTGTTTTCGAAACAAACTAAAACGAACACCCAACTGTGAACTCACTCAACTTGTTGTTGACTCGTTACTACATGCTTTGCAGGACCATAGGTACTTAGCTGGAGCTTGCATGGAGGAGAGTCGTTGTGGGACATGGATAGCTGCGTGCCATGTTAAACTTGGAAACAAATGAACTTATGTTTTGGTTTTAAATCTTATGCTTCCGCTTGCAACTTAAACTATGCTTTGTTTGAACACCAATTGTATTGGTTGGATTTTTATAACTACTTATATGCCTGTTCAATATGATTGGTGGCTGGATCCTGGTCAGTCACTCCTCCAAGCGGTAGTACTCCGTAGGTGGATTTGGGGGTGTGACACTGATTTTCTTTATTTCTTTGTTCACTTAATTCCAGTACCAACTTTTCAAAAGCCTCAGTTAGGCTGCTGCTGTTGGCTCTGAGAAGTTATATTTCTTCAAGAAGTCTTCCTGAACTTGAACTTTCTCTCTCAGTTGCAATCTCTGTCATCTTTTTCTTGATATCATGTAGCTCTTTAAGAGCCTTCTCTATTTCTGAAGAACTTCCTTTGTTTTCTGATGACTTTTGTATTTCTTTGAGAGCTACACTATTTTCTTCAGTTTGTTCCTTCACAGCTTTGACAGTCTCTGATAGAGCTTTGACTTCTGATTTTTGATTTCTGATTTCTTCCAGTATCAGATCAAGTTTTTCATCCATGACTGTTTTCTTAGTAGCAGCTTCATCTTCAAGTTCTTTATGAAGTTGTTTTGGAGACATAGATGGTTGTTCTTGGAAAATAGGAGAAACAACAGATGTTTCTCTTCTAACACCACCAGAAAACACATTACTGATGTTCTGAGGTTAAGAGGATTGGAAGTATCCAAATTCTCTGTTTCCTCACCAGAAATTTGAAACAAATTCAAGTCCTGGTTTTCCTCACATCCTTGAACCTTTTCAGGTTCTCCATGAGTTGTTGAGAAACTTTTATTTTTCTCATCCGGGTTTCCTTGATCAGTGAACTGATCTCCACCTGTTGTTACCACATTTTCCTCCTCAAAGTCTGACTCAGAAAATGGGTCTTTTGTTTCACTCACATTTTGTTTTGTAAAAACAGTGCTTCTTTGTAATATTTCATATCTTGGTTAAATTGATTCATCAGAATCACTTTCAGAAGTATAAAATATATTGAGTTTAGATTTTGTTGCACCTGTTTCTCCCATATGTGAGCCTTCAGCATGATGTTCTTCTCTTGTATGAGTCATCTGCACATCTTTATCAGCTGGATGTGGATCAGATTCATCCTGATGCTCTATTATTGGTGTGCTTGATTCTTCTGTATCATGCTCCATGGGTGACACCTTTTCAAATCCTTCTTTTGTTTTTGCTTGCCTACTTAACATTCTCATATATTCTGCTCTGTATGATGAATTTTCTGGTACAAGATCCATCATATTTTCTGGTAGGACAGGTACATCAAAGTCTGACTTCCATGACCCTGCAGCACTCCAAGGTCTCATAATTTTTGATTTCCACATATATTTTGATTTTGGAGTTTGTAGATTTCTTTCAGAAAAAGCATCAGAAATTATGATGGATAGAAATCTGGGGAATGGTAGATGTGAATCTATCTTTCCAGTTTTGGTCAGAATTGATCTTTTGATCAGATTGAATATTTCTGTTCCAAAATCAATATTCAACCCAGTTATAAGGCTGAACATGATTGTTAGAATATTCATATTTATCTGATCTGTACCTCCGATCTTGGATGATAAATACTTATTCAATATTTCCATCAACACTTGCCAGAAGGCAGGCATCTTGTTCCTTTTGAACTCATTGATTTTCGAAATCTTTGCCTTGCATCCCATTACAACATCAAGTTGTTCAAACATGTTTTCTTTTGGTGGTGCTTCTTCATACTCTTGATTTAAGGGTATTTCCAAACATTCCCTTATTTTCTCTGGTGTGATTATGATGAAGATATCTTCCCATACATGTGCTGTTAGCTCCATATTTGTACTATGAGCTTCGAGAGTTTTTACAACTTGTTGTAGCAGTCTTTCTGGTACCTCTCTGGTCTTTGTAAGAGCATGAGCTATTGGGCTTCTGATCAGAAACTCAATGAGAATTTGACACTTCACATCATATTGTTCGATACTGGTGTTCATTGCTTCATTATTGTTATTCAAAGGAAGATATTCAGCTTCAGTGATTAAGGGAACAGAGTGTTCAGCTGGAGGTGGACTGTTGTTGGTGGCAGCCATTTAGGATTTGGGGTTTTGCTTTTGAAAAGGGTTTTTAGGGTTTTGAGAATGGAGATTGAAGATGGACGTCTCTGTGTTGGAGGGGATATTTATAGTGAGCTGAGACAGATATTTTTGAGTGTTTTTCGTGGGTTGTTTGTATTCAAGGTGTTTTATGACACCTTAATGATGTTTTAATCTTTTAAAGAAGCAACTGTTTTTGAAAAACCTTTGGTTTATCTCTAATTTAATGTATATCTCATTCAAGACAATTTAGAGATTCCAACGATTTTTAAAAGATAAACACTAGTATCCAACTTGCACCTTTTTATGTGGGACCCCATATTTGATTTCAGATTTGGTCCTATCAAAATCCTTTTCTTCAGTTGAGTGTTTTTCCATGTTGTCCTTTTAATGATATATATACTGAAAGATCTCTAAATATTTCTTAAAGAGTTGAATTTTCTCATATATATATCATCAGAAGACATTTGATTCATTTATAGGAATCTGAATCAATTTTTTTTAAGATGAGAGGGAATGAGTGGAGTTTGATAAATTTCTTACCTTTACCTTGTGAACTTCACACCTTTGTTCTGATGTATCAAGAAGTCTCTTTCATATAGCTTGTTCCAGTCCTCAGAAAAAAAAATTGAAAGAAACATATCTAAAAATAATCTATTTTTTTTTTGAGTTTCTTTGTATCTGATCGACCTTGGTTAAGACTCACAAAAAAAAAAAATTAAGCAATCAATCTTCCTGTTTTGTCAAGAAAAAAAAATTACTTTTGATGTTTTGTATCAAATTTCTCAGTTTTATCTGGTGAATTTGAATCAAATTCTGATGTTTTAATGAAGTTTCTGATAAATTTTATCAGATTCTGATAAATTTTATCAGATTCTGATAATTTATCACATCCTATCATATTTCATTTGATTCTTACCAGATTTTCCTTGTTATCATCAGACAAGATTTCTTAGTTCCCCCTAGACCTATTGACATATATAACTAACATTCAATTAAGAAAAACTGAATATATTACTGAACAAAAGTGGGTTAGAACACACATAAAACAAAAAAAAAAACTTAAACAGGAAAAAACAAACACCGATAGACCTAACTACTCATCCTCTTCATCCAACACGTTATACATGCACTTCACATATAACCAGAGACTGGTTATTCTTCCTGTATGAAAGGTTGATGGAACCAGGGAAGCAACTCTTAAGTTTTCTTGAAGTGCCAGTTCAGCTCTTGTATAACAACTTCTCACACCACCAAAGTCAAGCTGACTTGTGATTACTTTGGTTACGAAACGAGGGTAGATCAGAAAAGGATTACGGTCATGGACGTTTCCTTCTAAGTCTCTCATGAGAAACTTAGCATAATTGTAAGGTTTTTCTTGTACAATAGCATGTGCCACTTCCATCATCCTGTAAGACAGCTCATTAAAGTGTCCAGTCTTTTTCGAAAAGCAGACACTCAGCTGTGTTACCAAATATTGAAAAGGTGGTATGAACCCAGATTTGCAAATTTGCGTTGACAGATTGTTTGAGTTGTAGCCCATTTCAGTCAAGGTTCGTTGCACCTCTGCCTTTTCCAATATGATGATCTTTCGATAATCACCCAATTTGAGGACATCTCTGAGTGTTTCCTCTTTTAGGGTGATCTCTACCCCCATAACCTCACTTCTTATCCACATAGAAGTGCCACTCATAACAACTTGAGCATTCCACCAGAACTCCTGAAGAAGTTCTGGATATATGGTGACATGTGTAGATATGGCAAAGCCCAAGGGACTTCTCATGACCATATTGTATACAAACCTGCAGTCCTCCCATGCAGGTCCTTCTAAGTTGGATCTTAGTCTGAGATTATGATGTTCGTAAAGTTTGAGAGGGAATTGGTTGGATTCCATTGATTTTGGGTGGTTCATTTTGAAATAAGAAGTTTTTCTGATGGTAGGCTTTTGAAGAGAAGATTTTGTTGTGAAGAATGTCTTTTTCAGACTGTTAATATTTATAGGTGAAAGTGATAGTTTCATATTAACAAAAAAAATTCTTCTCTTCATTTAAGACGATATCTATTGCAGTGAATATGACAGTCTACTAAGCCTTTTATGTGAGTAAGCATTCAATAGGTGGGCGGCTACTTTCATAGCTCCTAATGATATTGGTGCTTACGTGTTTCTGTTAAACTCCTTATAACCGAATGACGTTGCATGTTAAAAAAAATCTTTTTGTGAAAAATCATTTGTGACGATTGAATTCTTTGGATTTAATTTTATCTTCATGCATGTCATCAATGTTTCCCCTTTTTTATATAATTTTTTTTAAAATAAAATAATAAAAAAATATAAATTTATACAAATGGAATATGTATGAAGATATGGACTTTTGATGATTACTGATTATTATGTACAATTAAGCAAAAGTTCCTGATATAAATCAGAATTTCTGGTAAATCATCACATTTATTGATGATTTATTAAATCTTCTGATTTCTCATCAGATAGATGAATTTCTGTATCAGAATTTTGTTTAATTGTCCTTTCATTCTCAGTATCTTGGTGATTATCAATTTGGTTTTCATTTTGTTTTGCTTTTATTTCTGAAACATTTTCATCTCTTATGTTGACCATGCCAAGTTTGTTGATAAAAAAATTATGTCTCTTTTCATCAAGAGGTTTTGTAAATATATCAGCAATTTGGTTTTCAGTTGGAACAAAATACATTTCAATGTTACCTTTCTCCACATGATCTTTTATGAAGTGATATCTGACATCTATGTGTTTGGTTCTTGAGTGATGAACTGGATTTTCTGTTATTGCAATTGCACACTTTGAATCACACAAAATTGGTATTTTTGTCAGATTTACTCCATAGTCCTTCAGTTGAGTTTGCATCCACAACACTTGTGAACAACAGCTTGCTGCTGCAACATATTCTGACTCTGCTGTTGATGTGGCAACACGGTTTGGCTTCTTGCTTGCCCAACATACCATTTTTCCCCCAAGATTTGACAAGCACCAGATGTGCTTTTTCTGTCAATCTTACACCCTGCATAATCTGCATCTGTGTATGCAATTAATTCAAGGTTTGTATCCTTTGGATACCAGAGACCAAGTTCTGAAGTGCCTTTTAGATATTTGAAAACCCTTTTCACAACTTTTAAATGAGATTCTTTAGGGTTACATTGATATCTGGCCAGAAAGCATGTAGCAAACATGATGTCTGGTCTACTTGCAGTTAAGTATAACAAGGACCCTATCATCCCCCTATAGGTTTTAATATCTACACTTATTCCATGTTTATCAGAATCTAATTTATTCCCTGTTGCCATCGGAGTTTTTGAAACAGAGCAGTTTTCAAGTGAATATTTTTGTAGAATTGTTTTGACATATTTTGATTGACTCAAAAATATTCCATCAATTCTTTGTTTGACTTGTAACCCTAAGAAAAAGGTTAATTCACCCATCATGCTCATTTCAAAATGGCTGGTCATTAATTTTTGAAACTTTTTGCAAAATTTTTCATTTGTTGATCCAAATATAATGTCATCAACATATATCTGAACCAACAAGGTATGGCTTTTGTGTGTTTTGAGAAAAAGTGTGGTGTCAATAGTACCTTTGGTAAATCCAGAATTGAGTAAGAAGTTTGATAAAGTTTCATACCAGGCTCTAGGAGCTTGCTTCAATCCATACAAGGCTTTGTTTAATCTATAAACATGATTTTGAAATTTTGGATCAACAAAGCCTTCAGGTTGTTGTACATAAACTTCTTCTTCAATTTTACCATCTAGGAAAGCTGATTTTACATCCATTTGATAAACTTTGAAATCCTTGGATGCAGCATAAGCAAGAAAAATTCTTACAGCTTCTAATCTAGCTACTGGTGCAAAGGTTTCATCATAATCAATACCTTCTTATTGACAGTAACCTTTGACTACTAACCTTGCTTTGTTCCTTGTGATTATGCCATTTTCATCAGATTTATTCCTGTATACCCATTTTGAGCCTATGACAGATTTGTCTTTGGGCTTGGGTACCAGATCCCATACCTTGCTCTTTTCGAATTGATCCAGCTCTTCTTGCATAGCTTGTATCCAATCTGGATCATTCAGAGCTTCTTTGGCAGATTTGGGATCTATTGTGCTTAAGAACCCAGCATATGCACATTCATGTGCTGTTGCAGATCTTGTTCTCACACCATCAGCTGGATTGCCAATGATATCAGAATGAACATGCCCTTTGATCCATCTTAACCTGTTTTGAACAATTGTTGGTTCTGATGGATTTGAAGTTTCCCCCTGTTAAGTTACCTCTGTTTCATGTAAAGCACCAGAATTTTGATTTTCTGTTGTGCTATTTACTTGTTCTTCAGGGTTAGTACATGATATTTCTGATGATTTAAATGTACAAGCTTTATCATGTTCTAAAAAATTTTCTGATATCATTTCAAAGAGATGCTCATAATTTTCTTGTTTGTCAGAAAAGTTTATTTCTTTTATGTATTCATCAGAAACTTCAGTCTCTGATGAGTCATCAAATGAGACATATAAACTTTCTCTGATTGTCCTTGTATTTAGAATAAAAATTCTATAAGCTTTTGAGGACAAGGAATATCCAAGAAAAATACCTTTTTCTGCTTTTCTGTCAAATTTTTCAAGGCTTTCAAAATCATTGAAAACAAAACATCTACAACCAAATGTGTGTAAAAATTTTACACTTGGAATTCTATTATTTATAATGTTGTAGGGTGTTTTGTTTAGTCTTTTGTTGATGAGAGTCCTGTTTTGAGTAAAACATGCATTTGCATTTGCTTCTACCCAAAAGTGAGAGGGCATTTTGGCATATGCAAGCATTGTTCTGGCAGCTTCTACTAAGATTCTATTTTTTCTTTCAACAACCCCATTTTGTTGAGGGGTTCTGGGAGCAGAAAAATCATGAGAGATTCCTTTGTTTACAAGAAAGCTTTCAATTTTTGAATTTTTGAATTCTGTCCCATTGTCTGATCTGATCCTTCTTATTGTTAGTTTTAACAGATTTTCAATTTTCTTTATAAAATTAATGATCAAATCAAGTGTTTCACTTTTCTTTCTCAAAAATTCAACCCATGTATATCTGGAAAAATCATCAACTATTACTAGTATATATTTCTTTCCAGAAAAACTTTCTGTGCCTATGGGTCCACACAAATCCATGTGTAAAAGTTCCAAATTTTGTGTAATGGAAGATTCGGAAATTGACTTGTGAGAGCTTCTTTTTGACTTTCCCATCTCACAAGCATCACAAATTTTATCCTTTTTAGAGGATATGAAAGGTAACCCTTTTACCAGACCTTTACTTGCTAATTTGTTTAGGTTTTTGAAATTTAAGTGAGCCAATCTTTTATGCCACAACCAACTACTTCCTTTGTTAATTTTTGAAAATAAACATAGTTTAGGATGTTCATTTTCTTCTTTGAAGTCAAAGTAATAGATTGATTGTCTTATCCTTTTCCCACTCAAATATATTTTATTATCATCCATTCCTATTAGCAAGCATTTTTCTGGTAAAAATGTTACCTGAAAACCTTTGTCACAGAATTGACCACAGCTCAGCAAATTATACTTTAAGCCTTCAACATAAGCTACTCTTTCAATGGTCAAACATCCATACCTGATACATCCGTATCCCATTATCCTTCCTTTCACTCTGTTTCCAAAGTTCACCATTTTACCCAACTTTGAGACAAAGTTGCTGAGTAAGCTCCTATCTCCAGTCATGTGCTTGGAGCTTCCTGAGTCGCAGTACCAGATCTGCTGCACATGATGGTCTTGAAATGAAATGATTAGAGGGTTTTAGGTACCCAGGCATGCTTGGGTACACTTTCTGATGATATTCTGGTTTTATTATTTCTTCTAGATGACCTTTCATCAGAATTTCTGTTGAATGCTGAGCCATTAAGAGAATTTTTGTTTTTCTTTTGGAGATGGTGTTGAACAAGCTTCAGTATTTCAACACACATACAGGAGTCATCAGAAATTTCTGATTTTCCTTCTTGTGATGGAATGAAGGGATAGTTTTGTAAAGATGAGTGAACTGCTTCTGGAGTTTTTACAAACTCTTGACTGCATTCACTTCTTTTTGGTTCAAAATTTGGCTTGTCAAAGGAGTATTCAGAACATGTTGATTTGCAAGTTTCAGAATCAGATTCTGATAAGTATTTATCAGAAGTCTGTTGAGTAGCTTTTACAAAGACAGTAGGTTTGTTATTGTTTGTTCTTACATAACCCAACCCTTCTCCTTTGTTCTTTGGAGTGGACTCTATGAAATTTATGAATTCTTTTGCTTCTTGAAAACCTCTTACATTAATTTCTTTATCATTGATTTTCTTGTAAAGATCTCTTCTTTCATTTTCATAGAATTCAATTTTAGCTCTTTGATCTAAACTTTGTTCTATCAGTAATTGGTTTTCAAGAATGATTTTATTCAAGGTCCTCTGCAACTCATCAGATTTTTTACCATCTGATTGGTGTTTAACTTGCAAGTTTAAAAAATCTGACATGAGCTCATTTAGCTTGTATTCAAGATCAAGATTGTCTAAACTTACCTGTTGTCCTGAAGTCTCTGGTATGTCATCAGAAAGTGCCATGAGACAGAAGTTGGCCATTTCTTCTTCTTCATCATCAGAAGAATCATCAGATAGCCATGTATCTGTTCCAGCAATTAAGCTGACTTGCTGTTGTTTCTTCTTAGCTTCCTCAAGCTTTTTTTTCATAGTAAGCAACATCTTTCAGCTTTTTGGTCTTACACTCAGATGCATAATGACCTTTTTGCTTGTGGATCATTGGAAGTTGTTTGTCTTTGTGAATTTGAGATAAGAGCTAAAGATCCCCCTCTTTGAATGGTTTCTTCAAATATTTCTTCCTCTCTGGGGATCAAGATGCTATATAAGTCATGAAGACTCATGTTTCCTAGTTCTAAGGTGGAGGACAAAGTCATTGTAAGACTTCTCCATTCTCTAGGCAAAGCGTCAGGAAATTTTATGTTTCTTTCATCATTTGATTTAGTTATTCCAAATTTCTTTAGCTCGTTTAAAAGTTTTGTGAACCTTTGATATGTGTCATTTAACTTTTCATTAGGTAAACTTTTAAACCTTTCATAGGATGAGACGTTGTTTGTTCTCTTGTTTCTTTTCATCCTTTCTCCTCCTTCACAAAGATTTTCCAACTGATCCCATATTTCCTTGGCTGATGCACAAGCATCAACTTGTGAAAATATGTCATTGGGGATGGCCATTATTAAGAGTGGTTTTGCTCTTTCATCCCCTGCTACCAGTTCCTTGTCTTCCTCACTCCAAATTATTTCACTTTTGGGAGCTCGGGAGGCAGGGATAGCAGTTAGTTGGTCAGTTGCTGGAATTGCAGGTATTTCAGTCATTGGTATATGTGGACCCCTTTCAATGGATCTAAACAGAGCTCGGTCATGACCATTAAGGAAATTGACCATCCTGATTTTCCATTGGGGGTATTCCTCCCTGACCAGAGTCGGAGGTTTTGACATAGAACCAATATTGAAAGCATTATTCCAGGTTTGAAAGCTGTCCATATTTAGAAAAAAAGAAGAAGAGCGATTGATCGTTTGAAAGTAATTTATTCAATCTGCTCTGATACCAATTGTTGGACCCAGTGTGGCCTTAGCAACTTCTTTTTACGTAATATGGCAAGTGATTTCAGTATATTTGAAAAAGATGTGCGGAAATGGAAATCAGACTTTCAAGAAACATGACCTACAGAATTATCAAGTTTATATCACTTTGAAACAAATTAGTTTAACAAGGTGATTGTAAGATTATTATCTAATACAAATGAATCTTGATTTCTGTGGGTGAGAAGAGCAGTGGAGTTTGAGTGTTTGTATGTGAATGCTAAGCTTCAAACTCAAATATCTTCAGCCTCTCGAGCCTTCTATTTATAGACGGTTGTGGACATGAATAAACAATTGTTTATTCATGCAATAAGTCCTGCATAAAGTAGCAATTTGACATATTCATTGAACCATCGTTCAAGTTGCATTTGTAATAATGAAAACCAATAATGTCATGCTTCGGTCATGGTGGCAGGATAGAGTTGTGATTTTAGACAAGTGGGTCTTTCATCAGAATTTCTGATAAGCCACTTCATCAGAAATTCTGGTGAACAAATCATCAGAAAGTTTGATGATCAGAATTTGTCAAAAACTGATGATATTTCATCAGAAATATCATCAGATCCATCAGAAACGACCTTCTCTGATAATCCAAATAAACTCTTTATCAACTTGAGATTCTTTGTAGTAGATACTTTGCTTTTCAGTTGTCCCAACTGTTTTTCTTCATCTTGTTGTGTTCTTCAAGACTTTTATCTTCTTCAGAGATCCAGTTGATTGAGATTTTCTTCAATACTTACAAATAAAGTTTCCTAACAGGTTGTCTCGAGACTACACATCACGTGAACAGATGCCGACCCATGCGCTTTGAATTTGAAAAATTGTTCTAGGCCCAATCATATCATTAAGCGGCCCAAGACTCACTCAAATATTGGTCCAATAGAATTTTAGTTGGTAATTGTTTTTGTCGGCATTGAGTATTAATTGCATGAGATGTGTCAGTACATGTGAATGTTTCGGATTTTGAAAGAAAATTGATATCAGTTTGCATGAAGGGTTGAAACCCAATACAATTCAAAGGTGCAATTTAAAATAAATAGGTATTAAAGAGTTGTCAGTTATTGTATTGAAATTACATGTGGTGATAAGTGTTAACCCAATACAAAATCTCGGCCCAATTAAAATTGATAACAAAATCTCGGCCCAATTAAAATTAATAGGTAAGTTGTTGGCCGGCCCATGTGATCACATTGCTTGAATCTATATCGGCCCAATAGAATCATATTATAAACTGTTGTTGTCGGTCCATGTGTTGTTGTTGAAGGTAATCAAGTCGTTTTGTCGTGTAGTACTATTAATCAAGTGGTGGGTCCTATTCATTGAAAGTTGACTTTGTTTGACTCACGCGATCGGGTCACAATCCGATTCAAGGCATTTTGAGTGTTCAAGTTTTAAACGTGCAACGAATCGAGTGGCAATCCGAACGGATTACCACCCGATCCTAATCATTTCGTTTGTTTGAAATTCAGGTGTGTGTTTAACAAAGAATCTGATACTCACCCGGTCGGGCAGGAATCCCACCCAAGCGGACAACCACCCGATTCAAGATAAAATTTCATCCGTTTGAACAGCATCCACACCCGATCGAACAACATTGATTATTTTCACAATTGACTTTTGTTGACTCACTCGATCGGATACCTATCCGATTCAGTTGATTGTTAGTAATTGAACTGATCTTGTTGTTTATATTCAGGTGATTCGAGGAGACATCATCATGGCTGAAATCAAGGTGAAAACCAGAGAAGAGATTCTGAATGAAAAAACATACAGAGAAAGAAGCATGGCTGGAAACAGAATTAATGAAATGCAAGAAGAGTATGAAGATGCTGTCAACTATAAAAGATGGGACAAGAAGCGAGAGTGCTATGTTAATAGATATGGTGAACTGGTTGTTCCCAAGAAGGACATAATTTACGATGATGTTCTCTTAGTAATTCCTCGATTAGTCGAATACTATACAAATGTTACAAAAGATAAAACATATGTGAAAAAGCTGGAAAAACTCATAAGAGATGTCATGATATCAAGTTTGAGGAAGGGGGATGAAGAAAGAATGAAGAAGAATGTTGAGGGTATAGTAGATGAGTTGAAGAAGGTCGCTGAGGAAGTTAAAGTCGAAGCTGTGAAAGTGCATGATGTGAAGATTGGTGAGGAAGAGAAGGTAGAAGAAGAAGTTGTTGAAAAAGAAGTTGTTACTGAAGAACAGCAGATTGAAGAAGCTGAGAAGAAGCTTGAAAGTTCGGTTGAAGTGAATGATGAGATTTTGGAAGCTGCTGGTAATGAGAAGAAGAGTGATGCTGATCAGAAGCAGATGGAAGCAAACACCGAGGTGCCAATCACTGAGGTAAATTCTAATTCTGAAAGTTTAAACAAAATTGTTGAACAGTGCAAGAAATGCATGGAACCATGCAGTGCTTGTACTGAAAAGGATGAAAAATTCAGAACAAGAGATCTTGAATTCACTAAAATCGAAGAAGTTTTCAAAAATAAATGCAAAGAAATGTTAGAAAACGGAAAAGTTTTAAAAGATGATGATGAAAAACTTTCAGAAAAATGTAAAAAATTAGAAAAAGAAAATGAGATTTTGAAAGAAAATGTTTTGAAAAAGACAGAAGAATGTAATCAAAAAGAAAATGCATGTCAAGAAATGAAAAAAGAATATGATTCAATAAAATTGGCTTATCACATTACTAAAAAGTCATACGAAGACGTGAAAAGTCAAATGAAACTTGTTCAATCACGATTGAGATACTGTTCTGAAACAACTGATATGTTTAAGCGACAGCATGAAATAAAGCAACAAGTTGTAAATTCTTACATTGAAGATGTTGCTAAGCTAAAGCGTCCGATTGCTGATTTAGAACAGGATAACAACAAGTTAAAAAGTTATCATGCATCATCATATGTGCTTGAAAGAATTTTCAACATAAAACCGGGTGATGATGATTCTGAGAAAAACAAGAAAGGTATTGGCTCAGAGTTTCATCAAGTTCCTCCATCGGAAAAGTTTGCATTTTATGATGATGAAAAGGTCAAAAAAGCTTTCAACATGGTAGATCAATTGCCAGATAACATTGACGTAACCTATTCCAAATCTGATGATTCTAGTGATTCAGAGGTGGTAGGTAAGGTCTTTGAAAGTGTTTTGAAAGAAGAGTCGGTTGAAACAGGTAAATCTGAATCACAGGATGAAAATTAAGGTAGTTTTCATGAAGAATATCTGAAAAACTCAAAATCTGAGAAAAATTTGAATGAAGATTCAAAAGGATTGGTTTATACCATGATTGGATCAGACAAATTATTCTTAGATATTGTATTCCCGATTCAGAATGTGATTTCAGAAAAGATTGACAAAGTTTTCAAGATGGTTGAGATTGAAAAGTCTGAAATTTCAAAATTTGCTGGAAAAGGTCACAAAACTTTTTATAACAAACCTGGTTTCAAGAAGAAAAACATGAAGGCTGGGTTGGGTTATAAGAAGAAACAAAGTTGGAAAAGAAATGAAACGCCAAATTATCATGCAAAAATGAACTTTGTTCACGGAATAAGTTCCGAAGAAGAGAAAGAACTACAATTTAGACGACAGCCTAATGAAGAGTTCTATCCTCAAAAGAAAACTCAACAACAACAGGTTAAAGATGTGGCCAAGAGAACATGTTTCAAATGTGATCAAACTGGACATCTTGCACGCAAGTGTCCAAATCTAAAACCTGTTGATGTTGAGACGAAAACGAAGTCTGATGTTGTTGAAAAACTGAAATCAGAGGATGTGAATCAAAGGTCAACCAGATTTGATTCAAAACAAACTTGGAGGTACAATACAAACAAGTTTGCTTCAAATCAAACTTGGAAATCGAACCCGAACAGGTTCGATTCAAGACAGACCTGGAATTCTCACACACTCAGATTAAGAACAATACAAAGTTGGAAAACATAAGTTGATATGACAAAACCTCAACAGTTTTGGAAATCAAATGTTGTTCATAATCAAAATGTTCAAAAAGAGTCGCATTTTTACAAATAGGTACTCCAAAAGGTCAAACATGGTCTGCTAAGAAACAAATGACTTCGGCAAATGATGAAAAAGTTGAAGTGAAAATTGAAAAAGTCTTTGCTCAAAATGACAAAGATTTTCCGAAATTAAATGATGCATGTTGTGTTGAAATGCCTAAGGTCCAACAGACCTGGGCTAATTTGTTCAAGTAATTGAGTAAGTGTAAATGTGCAGGTGCTTCTGAAGAAATATGAATGTCAACAAGAAGTGTGTCGGAGCAGCCTGGCACTAGAAGAGGAGGCTGCTGAACCCTGTGTTGGTTGAAACAGGGAGTTTGTTTGGTTTTCGGTACATAAATAAACAATATTTCAAAAACCCTAAAAATTTAAAAATTTAAAAATGAAAAATATGTTTTTATTTTGTCAAAAATTTGAAAAATCAAAAAATATGTTTGTTTTTTTTTAAATTCGTCAAAAAATTCAAAAATTTCAAAAATATGATACTTGAATATAACGAAACCCTCATGGCGGAACAAATATGATTAATTTCACCAGATTGAAAAACGGTTTTCAAACTGTAAAATATCAATGTGTTGTAAATCATGGGGGTATGTATATTTTCTATAATTCGGTACACGAAAAGCAAAAAATGGATGGCGAGACAAAGCTGTCAGTGTCGGTTATCAAATTTTCTTTAAATGGTTTTGCATTTTAGGGGGAGTAAGAAATTTTCAGAAAATACAAAAACATTTGAAAATTTGAAAAAGCCAAAAACATGAGAAAATGGAAAAGAGTTTTTGTTTAAAAAGAGGAAATGATAGTACATCAGTAGACAATCACAGTACGCTAAAGAAATGGAATGTTTTAAGGTGATAAACGGTCTCACTGATGATATGCCAGTAGGTTTTTACATGCTTAGTAGATTGTTTTCGAGATATAAACCTAAATATCAGTACTTTACTTATCTCGTGGGGAACATCTCTCGGATATATGGGTAACCCCCGAAATCTTGTTTGAGAGATTGCCTGATTCTGAGATACTAGGTCTTTATACTTTTTGATATCTGGGGTATTATACATGGTCTTCTGATTTTGCAGAAGCAATGGCCTAGACCTCGTATAATACTTTATGCGCTTTTAAAGCTTACCCTCTGCATAAAAATTGAAAAATATCGAAAGATATGAATCAATTGCAGTTGAAGAAAAGATTCCCTAAAGGGAACATACCTAAAGTCGAGCCTTTATCTCTTTGACTGAACGGAAGTTCATACCTGAGCTCTCAAGGTCTCGCACTAACCCAGATACAGATATCAGATTGGTATACTCACCTGTAAGACTGAATCTAGGGAATTTTGATACGGGAGTATATTCTGAGGTGGGACACGCGAATAAGTTTAAGTTCTTAAAACACTAATCTCATATCTCGAATCAATTGAAGTTTGTGTGAAAATTTAAGTGGACAAGTATACTGACAATCTAAGTGAATCGTTTAGAACTTAAAGTGTTTAAAGCACAACGGTGCTAGTGATTTGTGAAAAACTGATATGATCCTCTGAAACGAACTCAAACAAAAATATTTTCTATAAATATGTTTGTAAATATTTCTTTACTGCTTTATGTTTCAGAAAAATACAAAAAGATTTTGATTTCTGCTTTATTTTCGGCAACCGATGTCGGAGATCTGAGTTTCAAAATCTAAATATGCTGATTGTGTTTCTGAAAATAAAACAGGTTCATTAATTTGAAACTTGTAGTTTTAAAATCTAAAATCAAAAACAGTTTGTGAAGATCTCCAAGGTCATTAATTTGGACTTGGATGATTAACTGAGAGGGATTTGGATTCTCATATTGTTAAAATCTGTAAAAGAGCCAGTTTTCGATTTTGGATACTTAATACTGCCAAATCAATGAAGATTGTTAATAGGGTGAGTATCAAGTGAATCCTGGATATATTCATATTATTATATCTTAAAGCCAGGATCTTGATTTAGAAAGGTTAATAGAGCCAGGGTTACAATTCCTGAACAATTGGATGATCAAAATGTGTGTTGCTTATAAACGTTTGAGATTTGCAGATGTTGTACCAGACTACGATCCCGACAGCCGAATCTAAGGGGGAGTCTGAAGACGAGCTCAACGCAAGAGGAAGCGTGGATTCAAGGAGCCATGCAACTATCCCAGAAGAGCTTGTATACGGAAAGCAAGGTGTCGATCCCAAAAGCACGGAAGCTTGACGAAAGGGGGAGCCTCATGAAGAAAAGAGTCTATAGAAAGGGGGAGCTGAAGCTGAAGACAGATCCACGGGGATTCTGTTCAAGCAAGAGGGAGTCTACGTTGATGATAACGTATTAAAGCTTCAAGAAGACTCAAAGAGAGAGAGAAAGACAAGACGCTACGAGATTGATTGTGGCAATATCCAAGGGGGAGTCTGTTAGTGCATTTATGTCTATCGCCTTCGTCAATCCGAGCCGTAGCGAGAAACTGATCTAATTAGCCTTATATTGTAATATTAGATAGAAAAAGGCAAGGTGGCATTATTGTAAATAAGGAGAACCTCCTTATATCCTTGGCCTATAAATAGGAGAGTTAGGTTTAGTTTTAAAGACTTTTGCTCATTTGGAGATTTAGAGAGCTCTAGATCTAGAGAGAGATTCTAGAGAGAGAAAGTGATTCAAGGTGCTGTATACTTTCAGATTTCTAATCGAATCACGATTATTTTACATCTTGTGTGTTAGGTCATGTTCGTGTATGGATTCCGCACGTCACACGTTCGTTTCGCAATCGTTTCGGAGTCAAAACCGGTCCTAACATAATCAAATACCTAGAGATAGTCAAGGAATTGGCACTCTCTTTTGTTTCTTTTAGTTTGACACAGGTACCCAGAGAAGAAAATGCAGAAGCTGATGCATTGGCCAACTTAGGATCATCCTTGAAGATCCCAGAGGATATCAAAATCCCTATTATTCATATCCTAACTCCTGCTATTGAGGATCATGTAGCTATGGAGATAGGAGAGGATTCTGCAATCATCCCTAGTAATGATACACAATCTCATTCAGGATCATGGATCCTTCCAATCATGAGATATATATAGAATGGAGAGATCCCTACAGGAGAAAACCCCAGGGCTTTCAAAATCAAGGTATCTCAATTTACAATATTGAATAACATGTTATATAAACGATCTCTTGCAGGACTATATCTAAGATGCATTGAGGATCCTGAAATCCAAGAAGTCCTAAAGGATTTTCATGAAGGAGATTGTGGAAACCACACTGGGGCAGGGCACTATTCTCAAGGATCCTGAGGACAGGATACTATTGGCCTACCATGAAGAAGGATGTTGTTGATTATGCCAAGAGATGTGATCCTTGTCAGAGACATAGTAATATCCTTCATCAACCAGCAGGGCTCTTGCATCCTATGTCTTCTTCTTGGCCATTCATGAGATGGGGAATGGATATAGTTGGTAAACTTCCCAAAGAACCTGGTGGAAAAGTGTTCATGCTTGCTATGACTGATTACTTTTCCAAGTGGATAGAAGCTGAAGCTTTTTCTCAAGTCAGAGAGAAAGAAGTGATATCCTTTATTAAAAGAAACATTATTACCAGATTTGGTATTCCTTCTAAAATTGTTTGTGATAATGGATCCCAATTTATTGGGAGTAGAACTACTAACTTTTGTGACAGCTGGGGGATTAAGATGATAACATCTACACCAGTCCACCCACAAGCTAATGGTCAAGCAGAATCATCCAACAAGATCATCATCAACAATTTGAAAAAGAAGCTTGGATCTAAGAAAGGAAAGTGGGCAGAAGAACTACCTTATGTACTATGGGCTGATAGAACAACTCCCAAGAATGCTACTGGACAAATTCCGTTTTCTTTAGTATTTGGAGTAGAAACAGTGATCCCTACAGAGATGGTGGTTCCTACTGCAAGAACAAGCATCCGTGATCCTGAAGGAAATGCTGAGAACTTGGTTCAAGACTTGGATACCATAGAAGAACTCAGAGATTTGGCAAGAATAAGGATGGCTAGTTATCAACAAAGGATGGCTGGAGCCTACAATAAGAATGTCAGGATCAGGAAGTTCCAAGTTGGTGATATGGTATTGAGGAAAGCATTTCAGAATACCACGAATCCTGCTGATGGAAAATTGGCACCAAAGTGGGAAGGCCCCTACCTGATTGAAGCTGAGGCAGGAAAGGGGGCATATCGATTGCTAACAATGGAAGGTGATTTACTACCAAGGGCTTGGAATGCTGTCCACTTAAAAAGATACTTCATGTAATAAGGATCCAGGATCCTCAATTGTTTCTGTGTCCGATGTCCATGAAGGATCCTCAGAGGATAGATGATCCTCGCTCTGGTAATGATCTAACCTCAAATTTATCCACTTCTTTAATTATCTTATATACAAGGAGAAGGATCATGCATCCTTTATCCTCCTTTCACTTAATTCTGAGTTTTGCAGAAGCTTGATTTATCCTTCACAAAGGATTGAGTATCCACAAAAGTCTCCAGTTATTTGGGCTTGACCCCAGTTTTTGGGCTTGACCCCAGTTTTTTGGGCTTGTCCCCAGTTTTTTGGGCCTGTCCCCAGTTTCGCCAGTAGCGCACGATGATCCTGGTGCAGTTCAAGGCAATGAGACCAGTACCCGCTTTAGGGGCTGACAATTTCATTGTACTGGCTGTATTCGGGATCCTACGTATAATGGTAGACGTACCATACATCCGTTCCTAAGGTTTCTAACGTTTTCACGTTAGCTAAGGTTTTGACATCATCATGTCACCAAGTTTGGATAGTCGCCAGTGAGGGCCATACTCCAGTCTACACAAGATCCTTTGGGCTTGTCCCCAGTTTTTTGGGCTTGTCCCCAGTTTTTTGGGCTTGTCCCCAGTTTTTTAGGCTTGTCCCAGTATATTGGGCTTGTCCCCAGAATTGTTGGGCTTGTCCCCAGTTGCTAACTCTTCTCTTGTATTGGCTTAGTCCCAAGTTATGGTCTATTTCAGGTTTTCGAAGCTAGACAGCTAAGGATCCTTAAAGATAATGCAACCAAACTTTATGTAAACGGGGAATGATGCTTGGTATGATGAACAAAGTGAAGGATCACTCAAATGTAAAATGCACAAGTGACACAAGGATTTATACGAGGAAAAAGCCCTTGATCAATGAATGATCTCCGGCATAAAAAACCTCGGGTGATGGAAACTACCGATCACCAAACTTCAATATAACAAATAATGGTTACAACTTCGGATGGTAACGAGCTAGGTACAAGGATCACTATAGTATCGTATGCTAAAGCGTGTGAGAAATGTGTGTGTTCTTGCGAATGCTCAAGAGTACCATTTATACAAGTGTATGTGGTTCTATTTTAGGCAAATCACCTAACTACTAGCTCGTTACCCCTTTAGAAATAGAAGTAAATTTAGTCTAAATAATCGCCCTTGAATTGTGCTGAGTTTCCATATTTGTCATAACGTCCATCTTTGATTATGCATGTGCGAGATTAGCGTGATAGATTCCTTGTTTACGTTGCTAAGACCGGATCCAACTCGTAATTCCTGCAAGATAATATTAAGTCCAAAGAGAACAGTCGTTAGTATGAGGATCCTTGGAATGATCCGTGATCCTGATCCTGGAGCTCCTCTGAGGATCACTATCTGCCAAAGAAACAAGGATCACTTGTTAGGATCACATGTAAGGATCATAGGTCATAAAAATCCAGCCCTAACAATTGCCCCCAAAATATAAGGAGTATTTATGTAATATAAACGAGTTATATTTTGCTGAATCTTATCTCTAACTAACTCAACGGATATATAGCCGTTAAGGTGGAACTATCCGTTATGGTCTGACGTCATGGAGGTGACAGCCCTGCACAATCATGATTATAAATAGAAATAGGGATAGGATCGAATGCATTTAAATTCAAAGCAACTCCCTTTATAACCGTATTCAGAAGATCAACCAGGTATTCTCCTTTTCATCTTCTTCTCTCTCGCTCTGTTTTTCTTCTTCTTCTATTCTTCTGTAAAAGATGTTGCTCCGGAACTCCCCCTGTAAGGATCCTAAGAAGAACAGCCCCTTAAAGGGTCAAGGGATCATCAAAGATTCCCCCACCGAGAGGTGTTGCTTCACCGACCCTCAAATCGATAAAATCCGTCGTTGTTTCCCGGCGGAAACCCTTTTCAAGTCTTTTAGTCCTACCGCTCTGAGTGATTTCATCTCTGAGACTTGGGTAGCTTTCCCGGTCACTCCTTTCTTGATAGGATATTCGTATCCTTTTCCTCAGTTCACCCAATCCTTTTTCTCCCTTACCGGCATCTGCTATATCCAGGCGATGCTGATGATCTGGAGGGTGTTATACACCCTTGAGAGGATCATTGAACAAGAAGGGATTGACCTCGGCATGGCGGAGTTGGCTGAGATATATGATCTTACCACTTTTGGATCCCATCGATATTTGTTCAAACGAAAAACTGGAGAGGATCACCGTGTTTTCAAAGTTACCAAGAACGACACGAACTGGAAGCGACGATTCTTTTTTGTTAGGAGAGATTCCATCCCTAATGGGAAGGATTTGCCCAAGGAGTGGGCTACCCATGGTAGGATAGAAGATCCTGGAAGGATCACCATAGAATTTGTTCCTTGAGATAAGGATCACTAACTTTTTCTCGTTTATTGTGCAGCTATATCTGTTGCTCATCTTAGGTTGACTCCTGCTGCAAAAGAGAGACTCTTGGCCTTTAGGAAGCTTGATCCGGAGACAAGAACTTTTCAGGTTGACATCCAGGATTCTCAAGAAGTATCCTCTGCCTCTGTCACAATGTCAAGTAAGTATCCTCATTTGAAAAGTAATTCTATGTAGGATTTTCAAGTTTAATTAGAATACTTATCTTATTTTGGTTGTGTAGATGCTGGGAAATCCTCTAAGTCTGCTTCAAAGTTTGGCATTGATGATCTTACAAATGTCAAATCCTCAAGGAAGAAGACTCCTGCTGCTAGCCCAACTGCTTCAGCCCCTAAAGCACCTATCAGGGGTAAAGGAAAGAAGAGGAAGGCCTCTGAAGCCGAGGATTTCCAAGGTCTGCCCCTGCTCCGTCAACAGTTTCTGGATTACGTCAACGAGGTAAGGATCACTGCCCCTGTTTGTGTATCCTTTGGTGTCTGAGGATTACTTGTTTCTGATGTTATGCCTTGTCTTCCTTGCAGAAATTTGCTGAGATAGAGACGTATGTTGGCCATGTCGAGGATCAAGACCGCCAGATTGCTGACCTCCAACAAGTGGGTGCGCTGAAGGATCTTAAGATAGCTGATCTTGAGAAGGAGCTCCGGGCCACTAAGGATGATGCTGCCAGGATGCTGATCAATTTTGATTATAAAAAGCATGAGATCACCCAGGATGCCAAGGTCTCTGCTGCAATAACCATGTATAAGATCCAGCTGCAGATGGCTATGGAGGCTCAGGATCCTGCCTTCGACAAAAGCACATGGGATGTAGAGGGTTGGAAGGCGAGGCTGGCAGAGTTGGAGGATGATGATGAAGCTGAGGAGATCCCGATGCTTGAGGGTGGTGATGCTGGCAAGGATCAGGGTGGAGAGGCAAGTGGAGCCGGTGGTGATGGTGCAGCGAAGGATTGAGCTGCAGGATTGGGCGATGAAGGAAACTTCTAGACATAGCCAGAGCCCAATTTTTTTTGTTTGGTGGTTGTTGATGTTTTAAAACAATTATGGTCTGTAACTCGAACAATAGGTTTAGGGTTGAGGATCCAGGATCCTTCAGACAATAGGTAGGATTACAAATGGTGGAGGGATCCTCTGTTTGAGGGATGAAGCCATTGTGATCCTGCCGCCTTTTAATTTCCTGCATGCTATGACCGCACAGACAATGGAAACCCTTTGCCAACCCATGTGGACGGGCCACGTTTTGCTGGTAGAAACGTGGGTTGGCAATTTTGACAACTTATGAAGGGTTTTAAACCTTTGTTAATAAAATAACTCTAATCTTTTTGGCTTATCTTGTGTTGTTATCCTTTTAATTTCCAATTGTTTTGATATATACTTGTGAGAAAAGCTTAATCAAATTATGTTTATGAAGTTTAGGATACGATCCAGGATCAAGTATCCTATAGTTGAAAACTTCCAAAAAGTAATTCATTTTAAGGATCACGGGCCAGTTGTCAAGGTCTAAGGGTTATTCAAATGAATAATGAATGAAATTAAAAATAGTTAAGGATCATACCTGAGGATCCAAGTTAGGATCCTAACCTTTAATCAGGATAACCATAAGTAAAACTTTAATGGATAATAAGGATTAAGGATCCTTAACTGTTTAACTTCGAAAACCTGAAAAATGGAATATAACTTGGGACTAAGCCAATATAAAAGATAAGTTAGTAACTGGGGACAAGCCCAAAGGATAACTGGGGACAAGCCCAAAGGATAACTGGGGACAAGCCCAAAGGATCACTGGGGACAAGCCCGAAGGATAACTGGGGACAAGCCCAAAGGATAACTGGGGACAAGCCCAAAGGATCATTGGGGACAAGCCCAAAGGATAACTGGGGACAAGCCCAAAGATCGTATGTAAACTGGAGTATGGCCCTTACTGGCGACTATCCAAACTTAGTGACATGAAAATGCCAAAACCTTAGCTAACGTGAAGACGTTAGAAACCTTAGGAACGGATGTATGGTACGTCTACCATTATACGTAGGATCCTAGGTATAGCCAGTACGATGAGGTTATCAGCCCCTAAAGCGAGTACTGGTCCCAAAGACGTGAACTATACCAGGATCATCGTGCGCTATTGCCGAAAACTGGGGACAAGCCCAAGGATAACTGGGGTTGAACCCAAGGATCTGAGTTGCTTCTGAAGATTGTTGACATTATGCTAAGGATACCTGGACTTATCAGAACTCAAAATCTCATGAGAGAAGGATGAAGGATACATGATCCTTATCCTTAAATAAGAAGATATGTAAATAAGAGTTCAAGCTTAGGACATTACCAGAGTAAGGATCATTGATGCTTCAGGGATCCTTGAAGGATACTTCCAATGTAAGGATCACTCATGCCAGAAGGATCCTGCTTACATGAAATATTTTTTCAAGTGGACAGCATTCCAGGCTCTTGGTAACAGATTACCTTCCATGGTAAGCAATCTATATGCCCCCTTTCCTGCTTCGGCTTCGATCAAATAAGGGCCTTCCCATTTTGGTGCCAGTTTCCCATCAGCAGGATTGGTGGTATTTTGGAATGCTTTTCTCAATACCATATCCCCAACTTGGAATTTCCTTATCCTGACATTTTTGTTGTAAGCACCAGCCATTCTTTGTTGGTAGCTAACCATCCTTATCCTAGCCAGATCCCTGATTTCTTCAATAGTATCCAAGTCTTGAGCCAGGTTTGCATCATTTTCCTCAGGATCACGGGTACTTGTTCTAGCAGTTGGAACTACCATCTCTGTTGGGGTCACTGATTCTGCCCCAAACACCAAAGAGAAGGGTGTTTGACCAGTAGCATTCTTGGGAGTTGTCCTATCAGCCCAAAGCACATAAGGCAATTCCTCTGCCCATTTCCCCTTCTTGGATCCAAGTTTCTTCTTCAGATTGTTGATGATGATCTTGTTGGATGATTCTGCTTGACCATTAGCTTGTGGGTGGACTGGTGTTGATGTTATCATCTTAATCCCCCAACTGTCACAAAAGTTAATAGTCCTGCTCCCAATAAATTGGGAACCATTATCACATACAATTTCAGAAGGAATGCCAAATCTAGTTATAATGTTTCTCTTAATAAAGGATATAACTTCCTTCTCTCTGACTTGGGCAAAAGCTTCAGCCTCTATCCACTTGGAGAAGTAGTAAGTCATAGCAAGCATGAATACTTTTCCACCAGGTGCCTTAGGGAGCTTGCCAACTATATCCATCCCCCATCTCATGAATGGCCAAGAGGATGGTATAGGATGTAGAAATTCAGCCGGCTGATGAAGGATATTGCTGTGTCTTTGACAAGGATCACACTTCTTAGCATACTCCACAGCATCCCTTTTCATAGTTGGCCAGTAGTATCCTGTTCTTAAGATCCTTGAGAACAATGCCCTGCCCCCAGTGTGGTTTCCACAATCTCCTTCATGGAAGTCTTTTAACACTTCTTGAACTTCAGGATCCTCGATACATCTTAAATATGGTCCTGCAAGAGATCGCTTATATAGCACATTATTTAAGATTGTGAATTGAGATACCTTAATCCTGAAAGCCCTAGGATTTTCTCCCATAGGAATCTCCCCATGTTGTAAGTATCTCATGATTAGTGAGATCCATGATCCTGAATAAGATTGAGTATCCTCACTAGGGATCATTGCAGTATCCTCTTCTATTTCCATGGCCACCTGATTTTCAATTGCAGGAGCCAGGATATGGATGATGGGGATACTTATATCCTCTAGGATCTTCAAAGATGATCCTAGATTGGCCAATGCATCAGCTTCTGTATTTTCCTCCCTTGGTACCTGTGTCAAACTGAAGGAAACAAAGGAGAGTGCCAATTCTTTGACTATCTCTAAATATTTGGTTAGTTTTTCACCTTTAACAGCATAGGATCCATTAAAGTGATTAGTGATTAACAATGAATCCACGTATACCTCAAGATACCTGATCCCCATATGCTTAGCAATTTGTAAGCCAGCGATTAAGGCTTCATATTCAGCCTCATTATTAGTGGCTTGGAACTCACAAGCTATGGAATGGGGTATTATGTCCCCCTGTGGCGATTTAAGTAGTATACCAAGCCCCGTGCCTTTAACATTTGAGGATCCGTCAGTATGTAGTATCCAAGGATCCTTGGTCTCATCCAGCTGCTGGACTTCCAATTCGGCTTCCTTTTGTAAATCACTACTGAAATCAGCCACAAAGTCTGCTAATGCTTGGGATTTGATGGCTGTTCTAGGCTCATATCTTATATCATGGGCACTAAGCTTTACTGCCCACTTAGCCATTCTGTCGGACATCTCTGGTTTCCTGAGGACATTCTTAATTGGAAAATTAGTTCTAACAACAATAACATGGGTTTCAAAATAATGTCTTAGTTTAGTAGATGCCATAATCAGTGCAAGAATAAGTTTTTCAAGGTGTGAATACCTGGATTCAGCATCAAGTAAACTCTTACTTACATAATAGACAGGATATTGTGTACCTTCATGATCCTTAACAAGGACTGCACTTACTGCTTTTGAGGATACCGCAAGGTATAAGGATAACACATCTCCTTTTTCTGGTTTCATCAATGCTGGTGCTGAGGACATGTATTCTTTTAGGGCTTGTAAAGCATTCTCATGCTTTTCAGTCCATTCGAATTTCTTGTTCTTTCTTAGGATATCATAGAATTCTTTACACTTTTCTGAGGATTTGGATATAAATCTGTTTAAAGCTGCTATCCTGCCTGTTAGTCTTTGCACATCCTTAGCGTTGGCAGGGGATTTGATATTCACCAATGCTTTGATTTGTTCCGGGCTTGCTTCAATGCCCCTCTGGGTTACCATATATCCTAAGAATTTACCTGCTTTAACACCAAAGTGACATTTTGAAGGATTAAGCTTCATGTTATAATTATCAAGGATATCAAATGCTTCCTCCAAGTCCCTTAGGTGATCCTCAGCTTTTTTGGATTTCACCACCATATCGTCTATGTACACTTCCATAGTTTGTCCAATTTGATCTTTGAACATCATATTCACTAGCCTTTGATATGTTGCACCTGCATTTCTTAATCCAAAAGGCATAGCAATATAACAATATAAACCGGTTGGGGTCATAAAGGCCATATCCTCTTGGTCAGATGGTTCCATCTGAATTTGTTGGAATCCAGATGATGCATCCATAAAGGTTAACAGTTCATGACCCGCCGTTGCATCCACCATGGAGTCAATGTGGGGTAATGGGAAAGGATCCTTGGGACATGCCTTATTCAAATCAGTGAAATCGACACATACCCTCCACTTTCCATTTTTCTTTTGAACAACAACCACATTGGCTAGCCATTTTGGATACTTCACTTCTCTAATCATACCTGCTCGTAGTAATCTTTCTACCTCTTCCTGGATAATGGCATTTCTTTCTGGTGCAAACTTCCTCCTTTTTTGATGGATTGGTTTAATTGACCTGTCAATGCCAAGTTTATGAGTGATAATATCCTTAGATATACCTGTCATATCCTCATGTTTCCATGCAAAGGTAGATTTTCTTCTTTTGAGGAAGGATACTATGTCTTCTTTCATTTTATCAAGGATCCCTGATCCGATGTAGATTTTGGATTCAGGATCATCAGGATCCAAGAGGATTTCGTCCACATCCTGCTCTCTTGCCTCCAAGACACCCCTTGGAGGATACTTTAATTGCTATTGCTCCCTTGATTTCGAGGCTGGTTTCATTGATGAGGTGTAACAATCTTTAGCCTCCTGTTGATTGTTAGGGCTGGATTTTTATTATAGGTGATCCTTGCACGTGATCCTAACCAGTGATCCTTGTTTCTTTGGCAGGCAGTGATCCTCAGCAGGACTTCAGGATCAGGATCATGGGACATTATAGGATCCTCATACTAACGATCATCTTCGCTTAATGCAATGTTATTTTTGCAGGAATATCTAGCAGGATACGCTCTAAGCATCATGATCAAGGGACGCGCCTTCACAATTATGGCAAGAGCTTAATCGGAGATAGACGTTGCACAGGATATGGAAACATGGCTTGATTTATGGGCGGCAATTTAGGCTAGATTGTCTTTTATTTCCAAAGGGGTAATGAGCTGATAATTAGTCCTTTTACCTAAAATAGGTCACCTACACTTGTATAAATACCACTCTCCATCATTTGGAAGAAGAGACACGACATACAACGCAACTCTCACACACTTAGACACTCGAAACAATAGTGATCCTTGTACTCAGCTCATTATCATCCGAAGTTGTAACCATTTTGTTCTTATATTGAAGTTTGGTGATCGGTAGTTGCCATCACCCGAGGTTTTTTATGCCGGAGATCATATACTGATCAAGGGCTTTTTCCTCGTATAAATCATTGTGTCTTTGCATCTTTATCACAGAAGTGATCCTTTACTTTCATAATTAACCAAGCATCATACCCCGTTTACATAAAGTTTGGTTACATTATCCTTGTGTGATTTTTGACCAAAACAGTTTGGCGCCCACCGTGGGGCAATTGGTGCTTCATTCATAAGAAAATCTTTTGTTCGAAATCATTTCAAAGAGTTACATGGCTTCATCATTGAAGAACACGTCCACGGCGATGTCTGCAGTCACCTCATCACAGACCACTCTGCCTCCTCCACCGGCAGGATCTCAGAAAAATACTGAGAAGAGACCAACTCCTACTTCCTCTAAACCTCCATCTTCTTCTGCTATGAATTCTTCTATTCCCAGTACTAGTGATGTGTTTGCTTTAATTTTGCAGATGAAGGATCGTATGCAGCGGCAGGATGAGACTAATGACAGGATCCTCAGGGAAATTGGAGATCTCAAAAGACAAAAAAGGACGGCAGAGGATCATTCCCCACTGATGCCCAAATCCTTGAGCTTTGATACTCCAATGATTACTTCTCAGCCATCAGGAATTCCAGACGTGCAAATCATGGGAGAATCAAGAGGATTGCACCACGGATCGACAGCAATGACTCAGGCATTAGGCTCACACTTCCAGCCGGCAGGATCCTACCCCCAGCATTTAGGATCCTTCATGAATCCGGGAGCCTATCCGGGGGCACAGCAGTTTCAAGGATCCTACTTCGTTCCAGGATCATTCCAGGGCCAAGGATCCTCCTTTGTTCCAGGATCATCCCAGGTTCAAGGATCCTCCTTCGTTCCAGGATCATCCCAGACACCAGGATCCTTCCAGATACCAGGATCCCTAAAAAGTTTGCAAACAGGAAGCCTAGATGTCCATCAAGGGGACTTCATTCCAATGCAAACCATTACTTCCACTGGTCCCTCCGTTGTTCCAGAATCCCAGCAATATGGGTTCCCTAACTTGAACCCAATGGGAGGTAACACTTTAAATAATTATACTACCACTAACCATGGATTCATGCAGGATACAGGTACCAATCATGCTATGGCCAGGGAGTTGCAGAAGCTAAAAGATATGATCTCAAGTGTTCCAGGGGTAGTCAAGCCTATCCCAGAGATTGCAGATGGAAGCCACAAGGTATCTCGCTTTGCACCACCAATTTGTGATGCAGAGGTACCCAAAAGGTTCCATATCCCTACCATGAAGCTGTATGATGGCACAACGGATCCAGAGGAGCATATAGCACAATACAGGGAGAGGATGGAGATCAATCCTATCCCAGAAAAGTTGAAGGAAGCATGCCTATGTAAAGGATTTGGATCCACTCTTACTGGATCAGCTCTTAAGTGGCTGCTAAGTCTTCCCCCCTACTCTATTACTTCATTTGCTAATTTAGTTAATTTATTCAATAACCAATTCTCTTGTAGCAGAAAATTTGAAAAATTAACTAGTGATTTGTACAGGATAACTCAAAATCATAATGAATCATTAAGGGATTATATAACTAAATTTAGTAAAGAATCCTTGGACATTCCCAACTTGGATATGGCTACGGCTGTTGAAGCCTTCAAAATGGGACTGCTTAAGGATTCATTATTCTATGATGATCTTGTTATGACACCATGCAGGAATCTAGATGAAGTAAGAACTCGAGCACTCAGGTTCATCCGGCTAGAGGATGACAAGAGGATCCAGGAGAGACAAGTAGGATCCTCAAAACAGGAGAAGCAAGGATCCTCCTTCAAGAACAACAAATTCAAATCCTACCATAGAAATGAGAACAAGAATGTGCATGCTGTTGACCAAGAAGAGGATGATGAAGATTATCCTCCAATCTCAGAATATTGTTTTTCCGTTGATAATCATGAACTGATCCTTGCAATGCAGAATCTAGGTGAAAAAGCTAGATGGCCCAGGAAGAATGATAAACCATCCGGGACTAAAGACAAGTCAAAATGGTGTGCATACCATGAGGATTTCGGGCATCTAACTGAAGAATGCATAGCTTTAAGAAAAGAGATTGGATATCTGTTAAGCAAGGGGCACCTAAAAGAATTATTGGGAAGAAAAAAGCAAAGGACCCAGGATCCTGAAAGGATCCCCGAAAAAGCTCCAGCACCTCCGGCAAATGCACAAGTGATCAACTTTATATCCGGAGGATCAGACATCTGTGGTACATCCTTCTCGGCGGCCAAAAGACATGCAAAAGAATCAAAAATGGATAATGGAGAAAGGCCTATTAGAACTTCAAGTGTTTCAGAAGGGAAGACGATAACATTTGATGAGGATGATCGCATTAACATTCAGGATCCTCATCATGATAGTTTAGTTATTACTCTCTTTATCTCTAACCACTTTGTCCGCAGGATCCTTATCGATGGAGGAAGCTCAGTGAACATTATCCAGCTTGATGTTCTGAAGAAAATGGGTATCCCAGAATCAGACATCACACCAAGATCCTCCGTGCTTGTAGGATTCAGTGGAGAAACGAAGAAAACCCTGGGGGACATCAAACTCCCAATCTACGTGGAAGGATTACATAATTATCAGAAATTTTGTGTTATTGACTATTTATCTTGTTGCAACGTTATCCTTGGCAGGCCTTGGATACACGATATGAAAGCAATCCCATCTACCTACCATCAATGTGTGAAGCTCCCTAGCCCATGGGGGATAATCAAGATCGACAGTGATCAACAGGAGGCTAAGGATTGTTATACCTCATCCCTGAAGCCAACCTCGAAGCCAAGGGAGCAATAGCAATTACAGTATCCTCCGAGGGATGTCTTGGAGGCAAGGGAACAAGATGTGGACGAAATCCTTTTGGATGCTAATGATCCTGAATCAAAAATCTATATCGGATCAGGGATCCTTGGCAAGATGAAAGAAGACTTAATATCCTTCCTCAAAAGAAGAAAATCCACCTTTGCTTGGAAACATGAAGACATGACAGGTATATCTAAGGATATTATTACTCACAAACTCGGCATTGACAGGACTATCAAACCAATCCATCAAAAAAGGAGGAAGTTTGCACCAGAAAGGAATGCCATTATCCAAGAAGAAGTAGAGAGACTACTTCGAGCAGGTATGATCAGAGAGGTAAAATATCCAAAATGGTTAGCCAATGTGGTCGTTGTCCAAAAGAAAAATGGAAAGTGGAGGGTATGTGTCGATTTCACTGATTTGAATAAGGCATGTCCCAAGGATCCTTTCCCATTACCCCACATTGACTCCATGGTGGATGCAACGGCGGGGCATGAACTGTTGACCTTTATGGATGCATCATCTGGATTCCAACAAATTCAGATGGAACCATCTGACCAAGAGGATACAGCCTTTATGACCCCAACCGGTTTATATTGTTATATTGCCATGCCTTTTGGATTAAGAAATGCAGGTGCAACATATCAAAGGCTGGTGAATATGATGTTCAAAGATCAAATTGGAAAAACTATGGAGGTGTACATAGATGACATGGTGGTCAAGTCAAAGAAAGCTGAGGATCACCTAAGGGATTTGGAAGAAGCATTCGATATCCTTGATATTTACAACATGAAACTTAATCCTTCGAAATGCCATTTTGGTGTTAAGGCAGGAAAGTTCTTAGGATACATGGTAACCCAGAGGGGCATTGAAGCAAGCCCGGAACAAATCAAAGCATTAGTAAATATCAAATCTCCTGCCAATGCCAAGGATGTTCAAAGACTGACAGGCAGGATAGCAGCTTTGAACAGGTTCATATCGAAATCCTCAGAAAAATGCAAAGAATTCTACGATATCCTAAGGAAGAATAAGAAGTTTGAATGGACTGAGAAGCATGAGAACGCTTTACAAGCCCTTAAAGAATATATGTCCTCAGCACCAGCATTAGCAAAACCGGAAAAAGGAGATGTGTTATCCTTATACCTGGCGGTATCCTCAACCGCTGTAAGTGCTGTCCTTGTCAAGGATCATGAAGGTACACAATATCCTATCTACTATGTAAGTAAAAGTTTACTTGATGCCGAATCCAGGTACTCACACCTCGAAAAACTTATTCTTGCATTAATCATGGCATCCACTAAGTTAAGGCATTATTTTGAAACCCATACTATTGTTGTTAAAACTAATTTTCCAATTAAGAATGTCCTCAGGAAACCGGAGATGTCAGGGAGAATGGCTAAGTGGGCAGTGAAGCTTAGTGCCCATGATATAAGATATGAACCAAGAACAGCCATTAAATCACAAACCTTAGCCGACTTTGTGGCTGATTTCAGTAGTGATCTACAAAAAGAAGCAGAATTGGAGGTCCAGCAGCTGGATGAAACCAAGGATCCTTGGATATTACACACTGACGGATCCTCAAATGTCAAGGGCACAGGGCTCGGGATCCTACTAAAATCGCCACAGGGGGACATAATACCCCACTCCATAGCCTGTGAATTCCAAGCAACTAACAATGAGGCTGAATATGAAGCCTTAATTGCTGGCTTGCAAATCGCTAAGGATATGGGGGTAAAATATCTTGAAGTATATGTAGACTCATTGTTGATCACTAATCACTTTAATGGATCCTACGCCGTTAAAGGTGAAAAACTAACCAAGTATTTAGAGATAGTCAAAGAATTGGCACTCTCTTTTGTTTCTTTCAGTCTGACACAGGTACCAAGGGAGGAAAACACAGAGGCTGATGCATTGGCCAACCTAGGATCATCCTTGAAGATTCCAGAAGATATAAGTATCCCTATCATCCATATCCTGGCTCCTGCTATCAAAAATCAGGTGGCCATGGAAATAGAAGAGGATACTGCGATGATCCCTAGTGAAGAAGCTCAACCTTATTCAGGATCATGGATCTCACCAATCATGAGATACTTGCAACACGGGGAGATTCCGATGAAAGAAAATCCTAGAGCTTTCAGGATTAAGGTATCTCAATTCACAATTTTGAATGATGTATTATATAAGCGATCTCTTGCAGGACCATACTTGAGATGTATTGAGGATCCTGAAATTGAAGAAGTATTGAAAGATTTCCACGAAGGAGATTGTGGAAACCACACTGGGGGCAGGGCATTATTCTCAAGGATCCTTAGAACAGGATACTACTGGCCAACCATGAAAAGGGATGCTGTAGAATATGCTAGGAAATGTGATCCTTGTCAAAGACACAGCAATATCCTTCATCAACCAGCTGAATTGCTACACCCCATACCATCCTCTTGGCCATTCATGAGATGGGGAATGGATATAGTTGGCAAGCTCCCTAAAGCACCTGTTGGAAAAGTATTTATGCTTGCCATGACTGACTACTTCTCTAAGTGGATAGAGGCTGAAGCTTTTGCTTAAGTCAGAGAAAAAGAAGTTATATCCTTTATCAAAAGAAACATTATAACTAGATTTGGCATTCCCTCTGAAATTGTATGTGATAATGGTTCCCAATTCATTGGAAGCAGAACTACTAACTTTTGTGACAGTTGGGGAATCAAGATGATAACATCAACACCAGTTCATCCACAAGCCAATGGCCAAGCAGAATCATCCAACAAGATCATCATCAACAATCTGAAGAAGAAGCTAGGATCCAAGAAGGGAAAATGGGCAGAGGAGTTACCTTATGTGCTATGGGCTGATAGAACAACTCCCAAGAATGCCACTGGTCAAACACCTTTTTCTTTAGTATTTGGGGCAGAAGCAGTGATCCCAACAGAGATGGTGATCCCAACTGCTAGAACAAGTGCTCGTGATCCTGAAGAAAATGCTGCAATCCTAGCTCAGGATTTGGATACTATTGAGGAAGTCAGGGATCTGGCTAGGATAAGGATGACAAGCTACCAACAAAGAATGGCTGGTGCTTACAACAAAAATGTTAGGATAAGGAAATTCCAAGTCGGAGATATGGTGTTGAGAAAAACATTCCAAAACACCATTAATCCTGCTGACGGAAAGTTAGCACCAAAATGGGAAGGCCCTTACTTAATTGAAGCCGAAGCGGGAAAGGGGGCATACAGGTTGCTAACCATGGAAGGAAATTTGTTACCAAGAGCCTGGAATGCTGTTCACTTGAAGAAATATTTCATGTGAACATGATCCTTCAAGCATGTGATCCTTACATTGAAGTATCCTTAAAGGATCCCGGTGATATCAGTGATCCTTACTCTGGTAATATGCTTATCCTAGAAACTATTGCATTTTCTTACTTTTTACCTAAGGATAAGGATCATGTATCCTTCATCCTCTACTCACGAAACATTTGAGTTATGATAGTTCAGGTATCGTCAGCATATCGTCAAAGATCTTCAAAAGCGCCACAGATCCTTGGGTCCAACCCCAGTTATCCTTGGGATTATCCCCAGTTTCCGCCAGCAGCGCACGATGATCCTGATATAGTTCACGTCTTTGGGACCAGTACCCACTTCCGGGGCTGACAACCTCATCGTACTGGCTATATTTAGGATCCTCCGTATAATGGTAGACGTACCATACATCCGTTCCTAAGGTTTCTAACGTTTTCACGTTAGCTAAGGTTTTGACATTTTCATGTCACTAAGTTTGGATAGTCGCCAGTAAGGGCCATACTCCAGTTTACATACGATCCTTTGGGCTTGTCCCCAGTGATCCTCCGGGATCATCCTCAGTTATCCTTTGGGCTTGTCCCCGGTTATCCTTTGGGCTTGTCCCCAGTGATCCTCCGGGATCATCCTCAGTTATCCTTTGGGCATGTCCCCAGCTACTAATTTATTTTTTACATTGGCTTAGTCCCAAGTTATGGATTGTCAAAGGTAAAACACATAAGGATCCTTAATCCTTATTATCCATCAAAATTTTATCTACGATTGTCTCGATTGAAGGTTAGGATCCTAACTTGGATCCTCAGGTATGATCCTTGACTATTTTGATTATACTCGTTATCCTAACCGACCCTTATACTTTGACAACCAAACCTATGATCCTTGAACTAAAGTACTTTGAGAATTTTCAATGTCAGGATATTTTGATCTAGGATCATATCCTAAATTTATTAAACATATTTTTCAACTCTTGATAAATATACTACAAAGACAATTGAGAAATAAGAAGATAATCAAAGGATAACAACACGAGATAAGCCAGAAAGATTAAAGTTATATTATTAAACAAAAGGATCTTTAACCCTTTCAAAAAGTTGTCAAAATTGCCAACCCACATTTCTACCAGCAAAACGTGGCCCGTCCACATGGGTTGGCAAAGGGTGTCCATTGTCTATGCGGTCTTAGCATTGTGCAGGAAATTAAAAGCGGCAGGATCACAAAGGCTTCATCCCCCAAACAGAGGATCCCTCCACCTTTGGCAATCCTACCTATTGTTCAAAGGATCCAGGATCCCTAACCCTAAAAACTATTGTCCAAATTACAAACCATGATTGTTTCAAACATCAACTACCACAAACCACTACCAAAACCTAAAAAATTGGGCTCCGGCCTAGTCAACAATATCCATCATCGCCCAATCATGCAGCCTACACCTTCGCTGCTTCGTCACCACCAGCTTCTCCGCCTTGATCCTTGTCAGCATCACCACCCTCCAGCATTGGGATATCCTCGGCTTCATCCTCGTCCTCCAGTTCCGCCAGCCTTGCTTTCCAGCCTTCAATATCCCATGTGCTCTTATCGAAGGAAGGATCCTGAGCCTCCGTAGCCATCTGCAGTTGTATCTTGTACATAGCTATCGCGGCAGAGACTTTAGCATCCTGAGTAATGTCATGCTTTTCATAATCAAAGTTGATCAATGCTTTGACAGCCTCATCCTTAACAGCCCGGATCTCCTTCTCAAGATCAGCGATCTTGAGATCCTTCAGCACACCCACCTGCTGAAGGTCGGCAATCTGGCGATCCTGATCTTCAACGTGGCTAACATAAGATTCTATTTCAGTAAGTTTCTGCAAAAACAACAGGATATGACGTCAGACACGGGTGATCCTCAAAAACCATCAGGATAACCAACAGGGGCAGTGATCCTAACCTCGTTGACAGAATCAAGAAACTGTTGGCGGATTAGGGGAAATCCTTGAAGATCCTCAGAAACCTTCCTCTTCTTTCCCTTACCCCTAATGGGTAATTTAGGGGCTGAAGCAGAAGGACTAGCAACAGAAGTCTTCTTCTTCGAAGACTTGACGTTGGCAAGATCATCAATCCCAAACAAGGAGGCAGACTTGGCAGACTTAGCAGATTTCCCAGCACCTACACAATCAAAACAAGATAAGTCCCCTAACTTATTTAATATTTTTGCATAGAACTTACTTTTTGGTAAGGATACTTACTTGACATTGTGGCAGATGCGGAGGATACTTCTTGAGAATCTTGGATGGTGACTTGAAAACTTCTGATCTCAGGATCAAGCTTTTTAAAAGCTAACACTCTTTCTCTTGCAGCAGGGGTCAATTTTAGGTGAGCAACGAAAATAGCTGCACAAAAGACAAAGGAAAAAAAGACATAAGTGATCTTCATCATATGAGACAAGACTGATAGTGATCCTTCGAGGATCCTCTACCCTACCATGAGTGGCCCACTCCTTGGGCAGATCATTCCCATTAGGGAGGGAATCCCTTCTCACAAAGAAGAAACGACGCTTCCAATTTGCGTCATTTTTGGTAACTTTCATAACAGGGTGATCCTCCCCGGCCTTCCGTTTCAACAAATATCGATGAGAACCAAACGTGGTAAGATCATAAAGCGCGGCCAGCTCTGCCATCCCTAAATCAATCCCCTCCTGCTCGATGATCCTCTCGAAGGTATACAAGACCCTCCAGATCATCAGCATAGCTTGGATATAAGATATGCCGGTCAGAGAAAAGAAAGATTGGGTGAAGGCCGGAAAAGGATACGAATATCCTATGGTAAATGGAGTTGCAGGAAAGATCACCCAGGTGTCTGAAACAAAGTCACTCAAAGCAGTGGATGTGAAGGATTTGAAAACAGCATCCGCCGGGAAACAATGACGAATCCTATCTACATGAGCATCGGTAAAGCAACATCTCTCCGTAGGAGAATCCTTAATGATCCCTTGGCTTTTCAGGGGACTGCTCTTCTCGTGATCCTTATGGGGAGAGTTTCGTAGCAACATTCTCACAGCAGAAAAACAGAGCAAGAGAAGGAAGAATGAAAAGAGAAGAAAAGAGAATACCTGATCAATCTTCGGTAGCGATTATAAAGGGAAGATATCTCGAATTTAAATGCAGAGTGATCCTAACCCTATCTCCTATTTATAATCATGATTTGCAGGGATTGTCACATCTATGACGTAATGATCGCAACGGCTAGTTCGATATTAACGGCTAGTTATTCGGAGTTGCCCGTTGGAGATAAGATCAAAACAAAATATAACTCGTCAATTTACAATAAACTCCTTATATTTTGGGGGCAATTGTTAGGGCTGGATTTTTATTATAGGTGATCCTTACACGTGATCCTAACCAGTGATCCTTGTTTCTTTGGCAGGCAGTGATCCTCAGCAGGACTTCAGGATCAGGATCATGGGACATTATAGGATCCTCATACTAACGATCATCTTCGCTTAATGCAATGTTATTTTTGCAGGAATATCTAGCAGGATACGCTCTAAGCATCATGATCAAGGGACGCGCCTTCACAATTATGGCAAGAGCTTAATCGGAGATAGACGTTGCACAGGATATGGAAACATGGCTTGATTTATGGGCGGCAATTTAGGCTAGATTGTCTTTTATTTCCAAAGGGGTAATGAGCTGATAATTAGTCCTTTTACCTAAAATAGGTCACCTACACTTGTATAAATACCACTCTCCATCATTTGGAAGAAGAGACACGACATACAACGCAACTCTCACACACTTAGACACTCGAAACAATAGTGATCCTTGTACTCAGCTCATTATCATCCGAAGTTGTAACCATTTTGTTCTTATATTGAAGTTTGGTGATCGGTAGTTGCCATCACCCGAGGTTTTTTATGCCGGAGATCATATACTGATCAAGGGCTTTTTCCTCGTATAAATCATTGTGTCTTTGCATCTTTATCACAGAAGTGATCCTTTACTTTCATAATTAACCAAGCATCATACCCCGTTTACATAAAGTTTGGTTACATTATCCTTGTGTGATTTTTGACCAAAACATTGATCACTATCGATCTTGATTATTCCCCATGGGCTAGGGAGCTTCACACACTGATGGTAGGTGGATGGGACTGCCTTCATATCGTGTATCCAGGGCCTGCCAAGGATAACATTGCAGCAAGACAAACAGCCAATAACACAAAACTTTTGATAATTATGTAATCCTTCCACATAAATTGGGAGTTTGATGTCCCCCAGGGTTTTCTTAGTTTCGCCACTAAATCCTACAAGCACGGAGGATCTTGGTGTGATATCTGATTCAGGGATACCCATTTTCTTCAGAACATCAAGCTGGATAATGTTTACTGAGCTTCCACCGTCAATAAGGATCCTGCGGACAAAATGGTTAGAAATAAAAAGAGTAATAACTAAACTATCATGATGAGGATCCTGGATGTTAATTCTATCATCCTCATCAAAGGTTATGATTTTTCCTTCTGAGACACTCGATGTTCGAATAGGTCTTTCTCCGTTATCCATTTTAGCTTCCTTTGCATGCCTTTTAGCTGCTGAGAAGGATGTACCACAGATGTCTGATCCTCCAGAAATTAAGTTGATCACTTGTGCATCTTCCGGAGGAGCTGGAGCTTTCTCAGGGATCCTTTCAGGATCCTGAGTCCTTTGCTTTTTTCTTCCCAACAATTCTTTCAAATGCCCCTTGCTCAGCAGATATCCAATTTCCTTTCGTAATGCGATGCATTCCTCTGTCAAATGCCCAAAATCTTCATGGTATGCACACCACTTTGATTTATCTTTAGTTTCATTCTTTCAAATGCCCCTTGCTCAGCAGATATCCAATTTCCTTTCGTAATGCGATGCATTCCTCTGTCAAATGCCCAAAATCTTCATGGTATGCACACCACTTTGATTTATCTTTAGTTGCGGCTGTTTTGTCATTTTTCTGGGCCATCTGGCCTTTTCTCCTAGATTCTGCATTGCAAGGATTAGTTCATGATTATCAACGGAAAAACAATATTCAGAAATTGGAGGATAATCTTCATCATCCTCTTCTTGGTCTACAGCATGCACATTCTGATTGTCAGTTCTGTTATAGGATTTGAATTTGTTGCTTTTGAAAGAGGATCCTTGCTTTTCTTGTTTTGAGGATCCTACTTGTCTCTCCTGGATCCTCTTGTCATCCTCTAGCCGTATGAACCTGAGTGCCCGAGTTCTTACTTCGTCTAGGTTCCTGCATGGTGTCATAACAAGATCATCATAGAACAATGAATCCTTAAGCAATCCCATCTTGAAGGCCTCAACAGCTGTGGCCACATCCAAGTTAGGAATGTCCAAGGATTCTTTACTAAATTTGGTTATATAATCCCTTAATGATTCATTATGACCCTGAGTTATCCTATATAAATCACTAGTCAATCGTTCAAATTTTTTGCTACAAGAAAATTGATTATTGAATAGGTTAACTAAATTAGCAAACGAAGTAATAGAGTAAGGGGGAAGACTTAGCAGCCATTTAAGAGCTGATCCAGTAAGAGTGGATCCAATTCCCTTGCACAGGCATACTTCCTTTAACCTTTCTGGAATAGGATTGATCTCCATCCTCTCCCTGTATTGTGCTATGTGTTCCTCAGGATCCGTTGTACCATCATACAGCTTCATAGTGGGGATATGGAATCTTTTGGGTATCTCAGCATCACAAATTGGTGGTGCAAAACTAGATACCTTATGGCTTCCATCTGCAATCTCCGGGATAGGTTTGACTATCCCTGGAACACTTGATATCATATCCTTCAGTTTTTGTAGTTCTCTGGCCATAGCATGATTGATACCTGTATCCTGCATGAATCCATGGTTAGTGGTAAGAGAATTATTAAAAGTATTACCTCCCATCGGGTTCAAGTTAGGAACATTGGATGTGAATCCATATTACTGGGATTCTGGGATGATGGATGGACCAGTGGAAGCAATGGACTGCATCGGAATAAAATCTCCTTGATGGACATCTGGACTTCCTGTTTGCAAATTCTTCAAGGATCCTGGTATCTGAAGGGATCCCTGAATATGGGATGATCCTGGAACTAAGGAGGATCCTTGAACCTGGGATAATCCTGGAACGAAGGAGGATCCTTGAACCTGGGATAATCCTGGAACGAAGGAGGATCCTTGAACCTGGGATAATCCTGGAACGAAGGAGGATCCTTCAACCTGGGATGATCCTGGAACGAAGGAGGATCCTTGAACCTGGGATAATCCTGGAACGAAGGAGGATCCTGAGTTCATGAAGGATCCCATATGCTGAGTATAGGATCCTGCCGGTTGGAAATATGATCCTGATGCCTGAGTCACTACTGTTGGGCCGAAATGCACTCCTCTTAATCCACCCATATGTTGAACGTCTGGGGCCTCTGATGGCTGTGAAGTAACCATCGGAGTATCAAAATTCAAAGATTTGGGCATCAGTGGGGAATGATCCTCTGCCGTTTTTTTTTTGCCTTTTGAGATCTCCGATTTCCTTGAGGATCCTGTCATTAGTTTCATCCTGCTGCTGCATACGATCCCTCATCTGCAAAATCAAAGTAAATATATCACTAGTACTGGGAGCAGAAGAAGTTAGAGCAGAAGATGAAGGTTTAGAGAAGATAGGAGTTGGTCTCTTCTCAGCATTTTTCTGAGATCCGGCTGGTGGTGGAGGCAAAGGTGGAATGCCATTAGATGAATTGACTGCAGACATCGCTGTGGAAGTATTTTTCAACGACGAAGCCATGCAACACTTCCGGAATGATCACCAACAGAAAAATTTCCTTATGAATGAAGCACCAATTGCCCACGGTGGGCGCCAAACTGTTTTGGTCAAAAATCACTTAAAGATAATTCAACCAAACTTTATGTAAACGGGGAATGATGCTTGGTATGATGAACAAAGTGAAGGATCACTCAAATGTAAAATGCACAAGTGACACAAGGATTTATACGAGGAAAAAGCCCTTGATCAATGAATGATCTCCGGCATAAAAAACCTCGGGTGATGGAAACTACCGATCACCAAACTTCAATATAACAAATAATGGTTACAACTTCGGATGGTAACGAGCTAGGTACAAGGATCACTATAGTATCGTATGCTAAAGCGTGTGAGAAATGTGTGTGTTCTTGCGAATGCTCAAGAGTACCATTTATACAAGTGTATGTGGTTCTATTTTAGGCAAATCACCTAACTACTAGCTCGTTACCCCTTTAGAAATAGAAGTAAATTTAGTCTAAATAATCGCCCTTGAATTGTGCTGAGTTTCCATATTTGTCATAACGTCCATCTTTGATTATGCATGTGCGAGATTAGCGTGATAGATTCCTTGTTTACGTTGCTAAGACCGGATCCAACTCGTAATTCCTGCAAGATAATATTAAGTCCAAAGAGAACAGTCGTTAGTATGAGGATCCTTGGAATGATCCGTGATCCTGATCCTGGAGCTCCTCTGAGGATCACTATCTGCCAAAGAAACAAGGATCACTTGTTAGGATCACATGTTAGGATCACATGTTAGGATCACATGTAAGGATCATAGGTCATAAAAATCCAGCCCTAACATTAACTAGTTCTAAGTGCAGGAATAAAGAGAAATGGCAGGATCACATTGGCTTCATCCCCCAAACAGAGGATCCCTCCACCATTTGTAATCCTACCTATTGTCTGAAGGATCAGTGATCCTTAAACCTAATTACTATTGTTCGATTACAGGCCAACCATTGTTCAAAACACCAACAAACAAAAATCATAAACCATAAAAAATGGGCTCCAACCGCGTCTAGATAAATCCATCATCGCCCATTTTTGCAGCTCACACCTTCACTTCGTCACCATCACCTCTAGCCTCTGCATCATCACCCTGATCCTTCGCCCCACTGCCACTTGCCTCGATAGCCAGGACCTCTTCAGTCTCCTCCTCATCGTCCAGCTCAGCTAGCTTGGCCTTCCAGCCTTCTTGGTCCCAGGCAGTCCTGTCGAAGTCAGGATCCTCAGCCTCCTTGGCCATCTGCAGTTTGATCTTGTACATAGTAATGGCGGCAGAGATCTTAGCAACCTCCATCACCTCATTCTTCTCCTGATCAGCAGTGATGTGGGCCATGACCACCTGCTTCTTTGCCAAGTTGAGCTCCTTCTCGAGGGTAGAGATGGTTTGATCCTTAGCCAGGAAGATCTTCTGGAAGTCCAAATGCTTCTGCTCAGCCTCTTCAAAATATGCATCAAAGAGCATCTGGATCTCGGCAAATTTCTGCAAAAAAGGAAAGGTGGAATTCAGGATCCGTTATCCTTATATGGGCAGGATAACCAGCCAGGAACAGGGATCTATACATCAGAGAAGTACTCTTTGAATTGGTGCCGGATGAGGGGCAGGCCTTCAAGATCATCAGCCTCAGAGGTCTTCCTCTTCTTTCCTCCCTTGCCCTTGGAGGTGACGGGCTTGGGAATTGGGACGATAGGGATGGTAGCAGCTCGTTTCTTGCCGGACCGGGCAGAGACAGCATTAAGATCACTAACGCTGAAGCGGGAGGCTGACTTCGAAGATTTTCTAGCACCTACAAACGGCAAATAACAGATAAGTATCCTTAATCTAAATTTATTTACTTACATATAAGTTTAAACACTTACTTGACATGGTGACTGAACTGGAGGAAACTTCTTGTGAATCCTTTGTGTTTGCCTGGAATGATCTAACCGCAGGATCAAGGTCCCAAAAGGCAGCGATCCTTTCTTGTGTTGCAGGTGACTTAATGAGGTGAGAAACTGAAATAGCTGCACAAAAAAAACAGAAAAGGATCAGTTATCCTCAACAGAAACAAGGTTATCCTATCATCCTTCTATAAGGATCCTATATCCTACCATGGGTGGTCCACTTTATGGGGAGATCTTTCCCATCAGGGATAGAGTCCCTCCTAACAAAGAAGAAACGCTTCTTCCAGTTGGTATTGTTTTTCGTGGTCTTGAGAATTGGGTGAGAATCACCGGGTTTGTGTTTGAATAAAAAACGGTATGAACCATGGCTCACAAGATTATATAGCTCAGCCAGTTCCGACATCCCCAAATTTATGCCTTCCTGCTCAGTGATGTTCTCTAGGGTATATAGAACTCTCCACATCATCGGCATGCCCTGGATATAGCACATGCCGGTGAGTGAGAAGAAGGATTGGGTTAACGCAGGAAATGGGTAAGAAAAGCCTATCAGGAAAGGGGTGGCCGGAAAAGCAACCCAGGTATTCGAGACAGAATCACTCTTTGCAAGATGGTCGAAGGACTTGAAGACGGTGTCCGCCGGAAAACAATGGCGGATCCGGTCAATCTCCGGATCAGTAAAGCAGCAGATTTCCTTTGAACGATTTTTGATAATCCCTTGGCTTTTCAAAGGACTATCTTTCTGGTGATCCTTGGCTGGTGAGGATCAAAGAACCATCTTTGCCATGAATGTTCAGAAAAAAGAAGAACAGAATAAGAAGATAAAGAGAGAAGAAAGAGAGAGATACCTGATCGATCTTTGGATGAGGATTTAAAGGGAAGTAACGCACGAATTTAAATGCCTATCGATCCTTATCCCTAATCTCAAATTTATAATGATGGTATTGCAGGATGTCATGTCGCTAACGTATGATCAGCAACGGCTAGTTCGATTCCAACGGCTATATATCCGTTAGTCAGTTCGTTGGAGATAAGATCAAAAATATGACTCGTTAATTTACATTTTACTCCTCATATTTTAGGGGCAATTGTTAGGGATAGATTTTCGAAACCTGAGGATCACAGATCCTCAAATACTGCCAGGATCACGGATCCTCAATTCTGTTTGAATTAAGGATCCTCAGAAGGTGTTGCAGGATCAGGATCCAGGATCCTCATTGTTATCCTTATACTAACAGTTGCTCTCACTATGTTTAAGCTTATTTTGCAGGAGTATTCGCATTGGACCAAGTCTTGCCGATATTCTTGGGGAATATGCTCTTGTATTCTGCACGTGTTCAGCTAGAGTAACCGTTATGGAAGTAGTGGGAGGCTGGAACGATTTGCGGAATGTTAGTTAGTTAGATTATTTCGATTTTTAAAGGGGATAACAAAGCTTGAATTAGAACAAGTTAGCAAACACACACACTCTCGCAAGCTCTCTGCAATTGGCGATTTCATACACTTTTGCACAATAGTGATCCTTGTAACAAGCTTGTTATCATCCCGAGTTGTATCAACCATTTGTTTAATTGTAGTTGGTGATCGGTAGTTTCCATCACCCGAGGTTTTTTATGCCGGAGATCATCTCTTGATCAAGGGCTTTTTCCTCGTACAAATCCTTGTGTCACTTGTTCATTTTATTTGCAAGTTGTTCATACATTTCTTCATTGATTCAAGCATCATTCCACACAACAGAAGATTTGGTTGTATTATCCTAGCTTGATTTTTGACCAAAACATTTATCACTTGACATTACTTTTGTACGAACAGAATTGAGTGATCTGGCTAAGGGGAAATGTAAATTATACTTGTAATTTTGTAACCTTTTGATAATAATTAGAAAACAATATGACAAATTTCCAAGTTTGTGTTTAATTCCGCTGCATTTGTATTATTTCCATTTATACTTCACATATTCATTGTTTCATTAAAGCACACACAAATTGAAACTCGTATCCTAACAATTGGTATCAGAATCAATGGGGTGGTGGACCATTGGCAAAGACAATATCTTTAAACACCTTGGAAAGGGGAAGTCTTGGGTTCAAGTCCCACAGACGACAGGAGTAAAGAAATTTGTGGTTCAAAAAAAAACAATTGGTATCAGAGCTTGGTCACATTAATTTGATTTAACAATAAATTTAATACAAAAAGATCAACTCATATAATAGATAACCAACTATTCGTTGAATCGAATTACTGAGTCAAAGTATCAAATTCACAAAGTTTTGGAACGATACTCTGTTGTTCACAAAGATCAAAAGGATGTCACAAAACAATCATGTCCTCACAACACTGGTTTTAGTAACCAGCCTCCGATGCTTATCAGATCAGAATACAATATATGGCAACGTCGAATGGCACATGCTCTATCTCAACATAACACTAGATGTTGGATGTCCGTTATATTCGGACCACATGTTCCAATGGTACCTAGTACCGAAGATACAAGTGTTTAAGAGCCAAAGCAACCAGAAAATTATTCCGAGCAGGATTTCCAAAAGTTTGAGTTAGATGCAAAAGCATTCAGTATTGTTGCTATGACTCTACCAAACGAAATCTATGTTGGGCTATTACACTGTAATAATGCAAAGGAATTGTGGGATGCTTCAAAAGAACAATTCGGTGGAACAGAGGATGTAATTGAGAACACCCGTGAAATTCTCAACCAACAACATGAGACCTCCAGTCATGTTAAGGTAGAAACCTTAACTCAACAATTTGAGGGATTCATTTGTTTGGTAAGTGAACTAAAATTGGTAAACAAAGAAACTTTGAGTAATAGGTTTCCTAGATCACTTCCCAAAAAGAGGGATACAATTGCTATCGTGATGAGAACCACATCAGGTTTTAAGGACATGATATTGACTCAACTTTCTGATAAGCTCTTAACCTTTGAAAGAGAGCTTATCCAAAAGAAGAAACTCCTAGAAACTGGAAAATTGTCTGATGACTATGTCTTTGGCAACATAGCACTTTTGAGTCAAGAAGAATCATCATCTGGAACAGTAAATGATCAGAGTTATGATCATCTCATTGACATATCCACTGGGATTAACTCTGATCAATACTCTCCAAACTTTGTTTTTACAACAAATGGTGATGGTCAAAGCCTTGATAATATGTCATTAATTTTTGATGATTTACAGCATATTGATCCCGCTGATTTAGAGGAAATGGACATTTTGCATCAATTAGCCCTAATCAGTATTAGAACAACCAATTTCTATAAAAAGAACTTGTAGGAAATATCCAGGGTTACATGGCAGGTCAAGGGTAGGGTTGGATAAATCTAAGATAAAATGTTATAAGTGTAATAGGTTAGGTCAATTTGCTAAGGAGTGTAGAACTCACTCAAGTAACTCTACACCTATGATAATCTATCCAAATCAAAGACCTCGATCTAACAATCAACAGGATTTTTATCAAAATTCCCAAAATATCCATGGACCCAGTGTTCAAAACACTACACATTTTGTCACACCCCGGCCGCGTATAACATGCAACCGCGGCGGAAACGCCGGGGAGTGTTGTGGACAGAATTAATTTGTTTCATAACCATGGCATACAAGTTGTATTTTATTTATAAACAAAGGTGTTACATTGTCTTAGAAAGAGAGTACAGAAATCAAAACGTAATTAAGCTAGTTCAAACTTCATTTTTAGGCTCTAAGGCACAGGTCCGCCCTAGAATCATGACCATCGTCCTATGGAATAGCTCCTGAAAACACATGTGAAAGTAGGTACGTCAGCATAAAAATGCCTGTGAGATACATAGTTTTTGTGAAAATGGGATTCATGACTTGTGTTTAAAGAATGTTTAATAACAGTCAGTCATGAACCTTGTAATTTGTCTTGCTTTGTAAACCATTTGAAAAACGATAACATCAAAGGATATGTATAAATAAGTGCAAGGTTAAATGAATAACCAAGTAAAATGAGTTGAATAAGATAAGTAGTTTGTGAAAATATTGTCTTGTGAAGGATATGTTATTTATGTAAAATGCAATGTGTCTAAACTGAAATGACTTAGATAACGCCACGATATGTAATATTATACAAACATTTATATATAGGAAGTACCAGCGGCGTATCCACCATGTTTGTATCATATTACATACGCCACGTTACTTAAATCATTTACCCAAACCAATCCACCATGTAAATTGTTCATGTGTAAACCAAATGTCAAGTGTTATTGTAATCCATGTCAAGTGTTTATGTTCAAGTGTAAACCACCAAATGTATATGTCAATGTCGACGTGTTTATGTTCAATGTAAATCATGTAATGTGTAATCCCAAAATATATCATGTATGGTAAGCGAAATGTATCAACTTAAACCATATGCACAAAACAAGTCGTTGAAGTAAAACGTGGTTTAAATCAGCGTTATGTTCTGCGGGAAATGCATGCTCTATTGATATTAACATTTATGTGGTATTGTAAACTATGCATACATCCAAGCCTTGAGACTGCGGCGATAAACCCTTAAACAAATTAAAGGTTTATCTAAGTTATGTATATCGAATTCGGTCATTCCTTCCAGTCCTATCAAACCCAGGACTTTAGGAATGGGAGTTGTCAATTCCTATGGTACCACTACCTACTAACGAACGGCGTAGCTAGTGTTAATGAATGTATTGTCCCATGTTAAACAAACCAAGTGTCATAACAAAATGAAGGCATGTGATGTAAACAATTGTACTAAGTATGCTAAGTAAACATACGAAGCAGAAATGTTTATGTAAATCAATGTGCCCATATGCTGAGTAAACATATGCAGCAGAAATGTTCATGTAAATCAATGTGTCCATATGCTGAGTAAACATATGCAACAGAAATGTTCATGTAAATCAATGTGTCCATATGCTGAGTAAACATATGCAACAGAAATGTTCATGTAAATCAATGTGTCCATATGCTGAGTAAACATATGCAACAGAAATGTTATGTAAATCAATGCACTAAGTACGCACACAATGGGCATACATAGCATAAAATGTAATGAAATCGTGTACTATAATGTACTAACAACATAGCAGGCATATGATGTGAAAACATGGAAAGCATGAAAGTAACAGATAGGCACATGTGTTTCACCCCAAAACAGTTTAGAAAACAGTAAAAGATGGGGTTCTATGTACTCACCTGAGATTGCTTTGAGTTCCTTGTATAATAACCAGATAGTGCTAAAGATCACGGAATATCAACGGCACCTAATAGGTAGCTTATGTTAATATACCGGACCAAATCGGAAGGATCGGATAGTACGCGGGTTCGAAAACCAAACGAGTATGGAGACTCGTGTAATATGGTTTAACAAAGCCTACATACTAAAATGAAACTTAACCTAAGTGCTTATGGTCCATCACGACCTGTTTAGGTAGCTTACGCTACCCTAACGCGTCGTTCGCGTAGAACGCGTCTGGAACGCCTAACATCGTGACCACAAGGTATAACCTCGGAAGGTTATAGCTATGGTCACCTAATGTGTTTGGTCAGGTCCTAATGACCGACAAAATGGGTCGGGTTCGAAAGCATAAGCGATGGTTTAGATCGCTTACCTTACGACCCTATATAAGCACTAAACTAAAAGTGACGAGCTAAGCATGTTAGAACATGCTTAACTAAGTTTGAAAACAGGTTTGACATCAAAACAAACGGCTTTGATGCTCACGAGTAGTTTGGTTACAAAATATGCAAGAATGCACATTTTGGCCGAAACTACGACTCGTCACTGAGCCTAGATAACGTGGTGATCAGTAGGTATGGTCACTACGGACCATGACCATCGTGATCACGCTCACGTTATGAAGTTCCATGAACTTCGCATCGACCATAAGCTGGTCAATGCAGAAAGTCAACTAAACGTTGACTTTCGGACTCGAAAAGCGAATAAAAGAGCGAAAGAAGACTTACGGAGGGTCCCCGAGTGCAAATCAAGATCAAACAGCTCAGGTATGAAACAATGGTTTCAACTTAGAGCTTTAGGATCTGATTTTGTGATTTTTACACTAAAGGGGGGGGGGGTATTTATAGGAAAAGTGGAACCGTTAGGATCGTTTTATCGAATATCGTGCCTTGATCTCGTGCGTACATGTGTCCAGTGGATAAGTTCAGTGAACTTGACCCTTGGCCCTTCATTTGGGTGAAAAGGCATCGCCCTTTGATCGAATGAAAGGCCAGATTCTGCATTAAATGCAAAATCTTTCTGTCCGACATCCCCACGCGGCCCGCCTCACATTTGGGCAAAACTCACGCGGGCCGCCTGGCCCTCTCTGATCTGCACCACTTGCAGAATTTACACTTTTGGTCCCTGTTGCGTGTTTAAGCTATTTCCAGGCCTTCTAAGACCTGTAAAGCCATCTTTAAGGCCCTAAAATGATGCCTAAACATTGTGGACATGAAACATGCCCAAAAATATGTCGGATGTCGGTTCGTTTGGCCGTACGATCGCGATGTTCGCTTAATTACGACGGAATGCGCATAAGCGTGAAAGACGATCCAAATGACGCGACGAATGGATTTTTCTCATGCCAAACACTAAGGCATAATATAAGGATGCTTACATAAATTTTTGGATGTCCGGATGTATTCAGAACGTAAGTTATGCGCGAAAGTGCAAACTTGTGCACTTTTTGACACTTTTAGTCCCTGAATGATCCAAAAGTTTGTTTTAGCATACCAAACCCCTCAAAGCCTATTTCTAGCTATGTAAAGGATATTTATGGTATGTTTAACTTATGGACATGTTCCGGAATGTTCGTTACAGTTCAAATTGGCATACTTTCGCAGTTTGTCAAGTTTAGTCCCTGTAAGCGAATTAACTTGTTTTTGCTATACCAAAGCCTTCAAAACTTATTTCTAAGTTATGTAAAGGTTATTTAAGGTATGTTGAGTATATGTTGATGTTCCGGAGTATTTGTCGCATTAAACTGAGTACGTTTACGCACCAGTTTGCGTATAATTCTCCAGAAAGCGATGTAGAGTTTGAATTTGAACAAAAGTCAAAATATGAAAAATGCAAAACACAACCAAACAATCATTGGGATAAAATAACATTGTTTTATTGATAATTGAACTGTTCATAATGATTACAAGCACAAATGTTACAGTCTCCCCTACTTGTGGAAATTTCGTCCCGAAATTTATTTAGAGGAAACTGATTGAAAAAGATGCGGATATTTTGCCTTCATTTGATCTTCACGTTCCCAAGTAAACTCGGGTCCACGCTTAGATTCCCAACGAACCTTGACCAAAGGAATGCGCTTGCGTTTAAGCCACTTGACTTCACGTTCCATGATTTCTACCGGTTTCTCAACAAACTTCAGTGTTTTATCAACACGAATTTCGTCAAGCGGTATGTGGAGGTTCTCATCAGCTAAACACCTCTTGAGATTGGACACGTGAAAAGTTGGATGAACATTTCCAAGTTCAGGAGGCAACTCAAGTCTGTAGGCTACCTTGCCGATTCTTTCGACGATCTTAAATGGTCCAACGTATCTAGGTGCAAGTTTTCCTTTCTTTCCGAATCTGATCACACCTTTCCAAGGTGAGACCTTAAGTAATACACGATCACCGACTTGAAAATCCAAGGGCTTGCGTTTTAAGTCCGCGTAATTCTTCTGACGGCTTCTAGCTGCCTGAAGGTTATCACGAACTTTCTTTACCTTATCTGTTGTCTCTAAAATGAGGGCAGGTCCAGTAAGTTGAGCCTCGCCAATCTCATTCCAGCAGACTGGTGAACGACATTTTCGACCATAGAGAGCCTCGAAAGGAGCCATGTTGATGCTGGAGTGATAACTGTTGTTGTAGGAGAATTCAATCAATGGAAGATGTGAATCCCAACTACCACCAAAGTCTATCACACAAGCTCTAAGCATATCCTCCAGTGTCTGGATTGTTCTTTCAGACTGACCATCCGTTTGCGGATGATAAGCTGTGCTCAGATTAAGTTGGGTCCCCATAGCAGATTGCATGGTTCTCCAAAAATGAGAAGTGAAACGAGCATCTCTGTCAGAAATGATGTTCAAAGGAACACCATGTCGAGCTACTATTTCATCCACGTAGAGTTGAGCAAGTTTGTCAGCCGAAAAATCCTCACGGATTGGCAAGAAATGCGCTGACTTGGTAAGACGATCCACGACTACCCAGATGGCATCGTGACCTTTCTTTGTGCGCGGAAGTTTAGTAATGAGATCCATAGTAATGTTTTCCCATTTCCAAACTGGGATCTCCGGTTGCTCTAGTAATCCGGAAGGACGCTGATGTTCAGCCTTAACCTTAAGACAAGTAAGGCATTTTGATACGTATAAGGCAATGTCTTTCTTCATACCAGGCCACCAATACTGAATACGAAGATCCTTATACATCTTATCTGAGCCAGGATGAATGGAATAACGAGACTTATGGGCTTCATCCATAAGCAAGTTACGAAGATCATCTTGGTTGGGTACCCATAACCGGTCCATGAAGTAATATGATCCATTGTCCTTCAATTCAAGAGCAGGTGTTATGTGATAAGGAAATTCCTTATCCATCAAACCTTGTGAAACACAAGCTTGTTGAGCCTGAGAAACACGAGCTTGGATATCAGTTTGAATAACAGATTGGACACGTACACAATGAAGCCTAGTACGTTCCTTGCGACTCAATGCATCGGCTACGACATTCGCCTTACCAGGATGGTAGCGAATCTCACAATCGTAGTCGTTTAGAAGTTCAACCCAACGTCGTTGTCTCATGTTGAGCTCTTTTTGATTGAAGATATGTTGAAGACTTTTGTGGTCCGTGAAAACCACACATTTTGTACCGTACAAGTAGTGTCTCCAAATTTTGAGAGCGAAGACAACTGCACCCAACTCAAGATCATGAGTGGTGTAGTTCCTCTCATGTATCTTCAACTGCCTTGATGCGTATGCTATGACTTTGTTTCTTTGCATTAGGACGCAGCCGAGACCTAATTTAGATGCGTCACAATAAACCACGAAATCATCATTGCCCTCAGGCAATGTTAGGACAGGTGCGTCGCAAAGCTTTTGTTTCAAGGTCTGAAACGCTTCCTCTTGTTTGACTCCCCAATCAAATGGCTTGTTCTTCTGAGTTAGAGCAGTTAGAGGAACTACAATCTTCGAGAAATTTTCTATGAAGCGGCGGTAATAACCCGCTAGACCAAGAAAAGAACGAACTTCAGTAGGGGTAGTAGGTGTATCCCAATCCTTGATCGCACTGCTCTTGGAGGGATCTACATGAATACCTTGTTCGTTGACAATATGTCCTAAGAATTGAACCTCTTTAAGCCAGAATTCACATTTGGAGAATTTGGCGAAAAGTTGTTCTTTCTTTAGGAGTTCCAAAGTAAGACGGAGATGTTGCTCATGATCAGCTCGCGTCTTAGAATATATCAAAATGTCGTCAATGAAAACAATGATGAACTTATCTAAATAAGGCTTGCAGACCCTATTCATTAAGTCCATGAAAACAGCAGGAGCATTAGTCAAACCGAATGGCATGACTATGAACTCGTAATGTCCATAACGAGTACGGAACGCTGTCTTTGGAATATCTTCTTCATGCACACGGAGCTGATGATATCCAGATCGTAGATCAATCTTTGAAAAGTATGAAGCACCTTGCAATTGATCAAAGAGATCATCAATGCGAGGTAGGGGATATCGATTCTTGATGGTAAGCTTGTTAAGCTCGCGATAATCGATACACATCCTAAAAGATCCATCCTTCTTCTTTACAAAAAGAACGGGAGCACCCCAAGGTGAAAAGCTAGGACGGATAAAACCTTTGTCGGAGAGTTTCCTGCAGCTGTTTAGACAACTCTTGCATCTCGGATGGTGCAAGACGATATGGAGCTCTGGCAACGGGATTTGCACAAGGTACGAGATCAATACGGAACTCGACTTGGCGTGCTGGAGGTAGACCAGGTAAGTCTTCAGGGAATACTTCGGAATAATCCCGAACGACAGGAATATCTGAAATAGTCTTACCCTTGCCTTTATCTGCTGTAACATGTGCTAGGAAAGCCACATAGTGCTTTCGCAGATACTTCCGTGCTTTAAAACAGGACATGAGTTTGAGACCACCGGCAGGCTTCTCACCATGGACCTGTAGGATCTCACCTGTCGATAGCGGTACACGAACAATCTTCTCAGAACAAACTATCTCTGCGCGATGCTTGGATAACCAATCCATTCCCACTATAACGTCGAAGCTTCCAAGTTGCATTGGCGTGAGGTCAATAGGAAAAATATGGTCGTTAAGGTTTAACTGGCAGTTGCGTAGAACGGAATTAAGAACGATGGGTTCACCACTGGCAACCTCTACTGTCAAAGGTTTACCTAGTTTCGTTCTAGACACGCGAAGCATTGTCTCAAAAGGCAATGACACAAAGCTCTTGTCGGCACCCGAATCAAAAAGAACAGATGCTGGCTGATTATTAATAAAGAACGTACCGTTTACCACCTCATTGTCTGCTTGTGCTTCTTGTGCATTCATGTTGAAGACTCGACCTCGAGCCGGTGTCGGATTCTGGTTTACATTCTGGTTCTGGTTGACTAGTCTTGGACACCGATTCTGTAGTGGGTCAGATCCCCACAATTATAACATGCACCTGGTGGGTAGTTTGGTCGTGCAGCCTGACCCTGTTGTTGAGCAACCTGTTAAGCAGGGTTCTGGACTGCGTGATTCTGAGCAAACCGACAAACATCGGCAAGATGACCCGACTTCCCACAGTTAGTACAGAAACGGCACTGATATTGTGGTTGGTGGTGACTGTTGCATCGATTGCACAAAGGTGCATTTCCTGAATAGGGTTTCTTGGCTGGAGGCTGTGCGGCTTAGTTGGGAGATGCCTGGTTAGCTTGGGCAGTCACAGCAAAATTTTGGGAAGCCTTACGCTTCCTTGACCCCCTTGAGGAACCAGAGTCCTTTCCCTTCTTGTTCTGACCTTTCTTACTGTCCTCCTTGTCTGCCGACTGCTTCTTGCCCTTGTCACCCTTCCTGTGTAGTTTATTCTTTCGGATCTGCGACTCAGTCAACGTCGCCGATAACTCGATTGCCTGACGGAGTGTGGTAGGGTTGCTACCAGTAAGGATATCTTGTACTGAGTCAGGTAGGCCGTCGATGTATCTTTCGATGGCCTTATCGAGTGGGGTAACCATAGTCGGGCAAAGAAGACTCAGTTCCTCAAACCTATCTGTATAAGCCCTGTGCTCGCCACTATCTTGCTTCAACACATCAAATTCTTTCTCCAACACTCGTTGCTCATGACGAGGACAAAACTCCCTCATCATAAGAGCTCTCAGTTCAGCCCATGTTTGAGCTAGAGCAACTTCTGCACCTTGATCTCTCATAACCCCATTCCACCATGTAAGAGCCCTCTTCTGAAACACGCTTGAAGAAAACTCGACTTTGCGATTGTCAGGACACTGCACATGACGGAAAGTGTTCTCGATGCTCTCGAACCACTGAAGAAGCCCAGTTGCTCCCTCAGAACCACTAAACTTGAGTGGCTTAGCCGAGCTAAAATCCTTGTATTTGCATGTACCATTGTTGTTGTTGGCCTGGTTCCATTGAGCAAAGAGATTCGGAAATTGAGCAGCCATCTGCTGCGCAATAATCTCCGCCAGCTCGGCAGTAGCTATCTGGTTGTCGCGTCGAGGAGGCATTCTAGAAGAGAAAAACATGAAATGAAACGAGTGAGATGATTGGATGAAGAGAATGAGATGAAGCAAAAGCAATCAAAAGCAAAGATGGCGGTTATGCATCGCAAAGCAAATAAGTGAACGTGAAATGTCTAGTCAAAGTAAATGGGTCAGGATTAGTGTATCGCGAAGACATGCTCGCCTATAAGTGAACACTCACCCCAAGAGTTTCCCAGGTAAGAGTGACTGGTCCGATTATGTGGATTTGTACGAACACTCTAGCCTTAGACAGAAAACCCAGGAGTACAGGCATTCACATCTTCAGTTCGCACGTGTTTCACACTATTAACCCAAAACTTTGACGGGATTTTTGAAATCCAAAGAGGCTCAAAACCATATAACAGAGGGTTCAAAACCTTATAATAGAGGGTTCAAAACCTAGTAATCAATCATCCTAGAACAGATGATTAATTTTCGAAGCGGATTCGGAACCGAAGTTCCCGTTGTGGTTATCACCTAAGGATAGGTGATGTGCATGTTTTAAACTCTAAACACAAGATAACTTGTGTTAGGGTCCTAGAAAGTTATAGTCTAGGTCAAAGCATTACTAATAACCTAATTCCTATAACCAATGGCTCTGATACCAACTCTTCTGTCACACCCCGGCCGCGTATAACATGCAACCGCGGCGGAAACGCGGGGAGTGTGTGGACAGAATTAATTGTTTCATAACCATGGCATACAAGTTATTTTATTTATAAACAAAGGTGTTACATTGTCTTAGAAAGAGAGTAGAAATCAAAACATAATTAAGCTAGTTCAAACTTCATTTTTAGGCTCTAAGGCACAGGTCCGCCTAGCATGATCATCATCCTATGGAATAGCTCCTTGAAAACACATGTGAAAGTAGGTACGTCAGCATAAAAATGCCTGTGAGATACATAGTTTTTGTGAAAATGGGATTCATGACTTGTGTTTAAAGAATGTTTAATAACAGTCAGTCATGAACCTTGTAATTTTTTTGCTTTGTAAACATTTGAAAAACGATAACATCAAAGATATGTATGATAAGTGCAAGGTTAACGAATAACCAAGTAAAATGAGTTGAATAAGATAAGTTGTTTGTGAAATAATTGTCTTGTGAAGAATATGTTATTTATGTAAATGTAATGTGTCTAAACTGAAATGACTTAGATACACCACGATATGTAATATTATACAAACATTTATATATAGGAAGTACCAGCGGCGTATCCACCATTTGTATCATATTACATACGCCACGTTACTAAATCATTTACCCAAACCAATCCACCATGTAAATTGTTCATGTGTAA